>NC_060954.1:8201172-8202673 GCF_022045245.1 Lucilia cuprina
TCTATAGTCTAGTCTCTAGTCTAGTCTATAGTATAGTCTATAGTCTAGTCTAAAGTCTAGATAGTAGTCTATAGTGTAGTCTGTAGTCTAGTGTACAGGCTAGTCTGGTCTATTGTCTAGTCGATTGTCTACTCCATAGTCTAGTCTTTAGTATATATATATAAAGCTTTTTGTTTATTTTCCGCCCACTGTTTTCAAAATATTCAAAATCTCTAATGACCATTTGAGTATTGTTGTTGTTTATTTATTTTTCTTTATTTAACGTTGACAAAATTTCTGTCTTTCTCTTTAGGATCAGTACGAAATTTGTGGTCGAAACGTCAAAACATAGACAAGATCTTTGCATAGAAATTTTTTTAATTGAAAAATAAAATCAAAAAAATAAAATATATATAAAAAAAACATACAAAATATATAAAATTGTTGTAAAATAATTTAATTAAATTTTGTATAAAAATTTAAATTTTATATAAAAAGTGGCTAAATTTAATAAAAAAAGAATAAGAAACCAATATAATTTAAAACTAAATTGGAAAAGAATTTAAAGAAAAAATTTTAAAAATTTCTTAACTAAATTAGCAAAAATATTTAAGTGTTTAAGTGTGTGTGTTTCTATATGAATTATTATTATGTATGTATGTTAAAAGAAAAAAGAGAAAAAAAACTTAAAAAAATACTAAATTTAAACATTGTCCAACGATTCCTAACCCTTTAAAAGTTTTTATTCCTAAGATCCTGATATTTATTTGGGATTGAAGATATACATACACACATGCATACGTATATACGTGTGTGTTTAATTAGTTATAAAAAAACCTCAATTATCATTATGTCAAGAACATGTTTTTGTTGTTTTTGTTAACAATTTTTCAAATCACAACAAACATTTTTCAAATTCTATGCCATCAAGGTCAAGGGCTTTAACGTTGTCTAGGCAAAAACAAAAACAAAAACACATATAAACATTTTCACAAATAAAACAAATAATATAAAAGAAAAATAATTATTTTTTTTCACTCTTACATTTTTATTTGTTTGTTTTGTTTTACTCTTACAAAATTTTACCGCAAAATAAGAAGAAATCTTGTTGTTGTTGGTTTAGAACTCTTTAGACAACATTAAGACTTCGGCATCATTAAAATAAATAAAATAAATAAAAAAATCAGAGAAAATTGAATTGAAAATTGAACAATTGAATTTTTTATAAAGTTTTAAAAGTACTATTTTCAAATATGAAAATTTCCGAAAACTTTGATAAATTCTAAAATTTTTACTAAATTTCCTACTGGCCTCTTTCTGAAACATATGATTGTTTTTTATTTAAAAATACTTGTATATTTTTCTATAAATATTTTTTGCTCTCACATACAACTAAACAATTGTTTAAAATAACAATAATTACCATGTGTTTTTCGCTGCAGTGACAGTATGTCTAACACTTTACAAATATTTTTTAAATGTTGCCAATACATTTTTTCTTTGATTAAACAAGTAATAATAA
>NC_060954.1:8202773-8204168 GCF_022045245.1 Lucilia cuprina
GTTCTGTTCTAGTTCTGTTCTAGTTCTAGTTCTGTTCTAGTTCTGTTCTAGTTCTGTTCTAGTTCTGTTCTAGTTCTGTTCTAGTTCTGTTCTAGTTCTGTTGTAGTTATATTTCTCCAAAGACTTTGTAAATGCCGACATTGCGGCTTTATTTTGTTTTATTTATTAATAAAAAGAAATCTTAATTATTTTAACTAAAGCTCATGTTAATTTCATTTAGAAAAGTAACACAAACAAACCCTTAATTTGTTTTAATTGCTTAAAAATCGTTATTTAAATGATAAATCATGTTAAATCTTTAAGAGCTAACATCTAGTAATTGTATTTTAAAACATACTGTACACAACGACCTATCGCATCAACGGTATCATATTTTCTCTAAACCAATATATTTATCTTTTTTTTTTTTTGTACATTTTCTTTGCATTTCTTTGGAAATGCAATATTTATAGATAAAAAAACAAAACTGTCATATAATTGTGAGTTAAATAATTTTCAATTGTTTCTAATGTGTTTGGCGAAATGTGGCTACAAACAAAAATATAAAAATTCGTTTAAAAAAAATGTGCAATTTATAAAAAAGTATAATATTTTCAAGTGTTTTGTATACATTTCCGAAATAATATATAAATAACAACAAATAATTGAAGGTGTATTGTAGATTTCTCTCTAAATGAAATCGGCACGCGATTCAATTGTTGGGTTCAATTTAAACAATGCCTCCACCATTCATCCATACTTAGCCACAAAAAAAAAATACAAAAAACTGACCACAAAAACACCAACAACAACAGAAAAAAGCAAAATGAAATGACAGACAAATGGTATTTTTTTCAATTTGATCATCATCACATCATCTTAGTAAAATATTTATGACAAAAAATAATTTTGTGGGAAGTGTAAGGAAATGTTTGGAAGAGTTGCTAGATACCCTACGTTGTTTAAAGTATAAGATTAGTTCTCGTTATCATTAAGAACCATGGATCATAGATCAGTCTATAGTCTGAAATACAGGTTAGTTTATAGTCTGGACTATAGATCAATCTATAGTCTGGACTATAGATCAATCTATAGTCTGGACTATAGATCAATCTATAGTCTGGACTATAGATCAATCTATAGTCTGTAATATAGATCAATCTATAGTCTGGAATATAGATCAATCTATAGTCTGGACTATAGATCAATCTAAAGTCTGGACTATAGATCAATCTATAGTCTGGACTATAGATCAATCTGTAGTCTGGACTATAGATCAATCTATAGTCTGGACTATAGATCAATCTTTAGTCTGGACTATAGATTAATCTATAGTCTGGACTATAGATCAATCTATAGTCTGGACTATAGATCAATCTATAGTCTGGACTATAGATCAATCTATAGTCTGGACTA
>NC_060954.1:8204268-8220587 GCF_022045245.1 Lucilia cuprina
TAGTCTAGTCTATAGTCTAGTCTATAGTCTAGTCTATAGTCTAGTCTATAGTCTAGTCTATAGTCTAGTCTACAGTCTAGTCTATAGTCTAGTCTATAGTCTAGTCCACAGTCTAGTCTATTGTCTAATTTATAGTCTAGTCTATAGTCTAGTCTACTTTTATTTGTGAATATAGTCTTGAATTTGCTCTACAAGAGAGTTTATATTTAGGACTACAGTCCCTTCAATAGACTGGACTGCTGTATATAGAGTGTATACAATGGAATCTTTTATCCTATCTATAGTTTATATGTATTCTGTTCAAGTGTTGGTAGCCGTTACTTACGTTTTTCCTTTAGCCTTAACTATATGCTCGTCTTCAACTTAGACAAACATTTTTCTTTAGCTGGACCATTGTTTTGACTAAAAGCCTTTTGTGTATTCTCTGGTAGCTGCTCTAATGTCAATTTTTGAGTTTAGACTGTATTCTTACGGACAGAATTTTGTTTTTACACTACTGCAGTAGTTTAAGATGAAAATTCCAAAATTAGTTTTATATTTATAAACCATCTTGAGTATAAATAACTTACCCGTTTAAAAATTTTAATGTTCAACCTAGTTTTCTTAAATTTACCCACTTTAAAACTTTAAAATCGTTTATTTAACAGAATATAGTAAACTGTTTGCGGTAATTTTACAATGATTTTATTTATTCTATAAAACGTTGCCAACCTTTTGTTGTGTTTGCAAGTGAAACTTACCTTCAGTTTTTAGTCTCTTAACAAAATAAAAACAAGAATTTTTGTTTGTTTGTTTTTTTTTTTTTTTTTTTTGAGTTATTTAAAGTTTTTTATTTTATTTTTTCGAATTTTTTATGTTTTTATTATTATATAAGTTGTTGTTTTGTTATTATATTATTTTAATTTGGTTTTCTGTTAATTTGAATAGAGAGACATGTTTGTTGTTTGTTTAAGTTTATGAAATTGTTATATTTTTTCTTTTGTGGTGTTTTAGCATTTTTTTTTTTATGTTTTGTTGTTTGTTTATACAAATTAACATGAAAAAATGTGTGTTTTTTTAAATTTCGTTTTTTTTTTTAATTTGTTGTTGTTTTTCTTTTATGTTATTGTTTGTTAAGAGCGAGAGCTGCTGGTAGGTTTTACTTAAAATTAAACATTTATATAGTTTTTTTTTACTGTTTTTTCATGTTTTTTGTTATTTTAACTTTGTTTACTTTGTCGTGGTTGTTTGTTAAGTTTTGCAAATTGTTTTGTTGTTTGGTTTTGCTAATTGTTTTATTTTCTTTTTAATTTTAATTTTTTCCAATTGTTTTTAAATTTTTTTTTAAGATTTTGATTTTTTTTAAGAAAAAACTTAAGATTTTTTTTGGTTTCTTTTTGATTTTTGTATTTTTTTTTAATAAAATAAAATTATTATTTTAAATTAATTTTTTATATATATTTTTTTAATTTTTTTATAAAATTAAATTTTGTTTTAATTTTTGAAATTATTATTATTTTTTTAATTTAAATTAAGTTTTAAAGTTTGAAATTATTTATTTAAATTTTATTTTAAGTTTTACACACATTTATAAGAAAAATATAATAAAATAATTTTAAATTTTAATTTCTTATATTTTTTAAGTTTATTTTAAGTGTTAATATAATTTTTTTATTTATGTGTGATTTTTAGTAAAGCTTTAATTTTTAATATTTATTTTTTTTTTATTTTTTTCTTAAATTTAAATTTTCTTTTTTATATATTTTATATGTTATAAGGAAGAAGGAGACGAAAACATGTGGCTGCCTCATATTTAATTTTGCAAGTATTTAACACAAACATTTATTTCTTTTTTATAATTGAATATAAATACAACATTTTTTTATTTTCCTTTTTTTTTCTCTCAAACATTTTAATGAGTTTTTATTGTTTTATAAATATTATTTAAAAAAAAACCCAGATATTATTTTATAATTTTATTTCTATTGTTTTATTACGATAACCTTTGCTACTATACTGTTTTCTTTGCTGTTTAACATACATATACTTAACATTTTCTTTTTAGGTGTTATTTTCTTAATATATTTCCAATATTTTTGGTTTTTTTTAACTTTTCTTTTTAAAATTTTTTAAAAGTCGCAAAATTGCTATCTTAATAAATATATTTAAACTTGTTTGCTGGTTTACCATAAAACATACATATTCAATATTTTAATTTGAATTTTAATAAATTCCTACTACATTCATATATATTTTTAATTTTTTAAGTTCAAAACTTGTTAAGACATACATTAGCTTTTTTTTTAAATATTGTTTTTTATTTCATGATTAACATATACTTTACTTTTCTCTTTTTGCTTTTAATATATTTAATTAATTAAAGTTTTTAAAGTGAAATTTTTTAAAGTTTATTTTTTTTAAAACATTTATATTTTTATTGTGTAACATTTAAGTTTTGCTATAATTATGCTTGACTACTTTCAATAAATATTTTTTTTTAACTTTTCTTTAAATCTTAATTTTTCTTAATATTTTCTTTAATTTTTTGCTTTAAAGCAAAATTACGTCTTGATGTTAAGTTTTTCAACCGCTTTAATTCATCATCTTAATAATTCATCTTTTATTTGGATCTTAATAATTCATCTTTAATAATTCATCTGTTGTTGTTGTTTCACTTAAAATTAATAATGAGAGAGGGCACGCAGTGTTGTTCTATATATGGTCATCTTAAAATTTCTTATATTTATTTGTTGGATCTAGGACACTTTTCATTTTATTTTTATGTTAATAATATTTATATTAATATTAACATAAAATTACTAATTTGTTATTCAATAATATACATATTTATTAAACTAAGTTTCAAACATCAATTTTTTTTATATATTTTATATATGTATGTTTAATATATATACGTTTTTATATGGTTAAAGTGCTTTTTTTTAAAGATATTTTTAAGTTTGCATAATATATAATTATAATAATAAAGTTTTTCTTGATATTTTTTATATAATTGCAACAGCTGCTAACATTTTGTTAAGTTTCTTTGTTAGTTTCACTGTGTTTTTCTTTTAACTGTTTTTAATTTTCCAGTTTTGTTATGTTTTTATTTTAAGTTGTTAATCTTTGTTTGTTAATTTTTTGTTGTTAGTTTGACTCTTGTCTAAGCCTTTAAGGTTTTGTTTATCTTTTTGTGTTTTCGTCCTGGCAAACTGCTTTGCCCAATTAAGCAGTATTACCTTTCACTCCTACACAAAATAGACAACTCTATCTTAAGCTTAGCTAATGTTTTTGTTGTATTTTTTGTTGTTTTTAGTTGTTGTTGTAGTTATTTTAGCTTTTTCCACCTTTTACTTTTATACATAAAAGGTTTTATTTATGTTTTTATATCATTTGTTTACCTTTGCCTAAAGGCCGCTGGTTTAAACTAGTTGCGCCGCCGCTTATTTACATTCTCAAGCGACTTGGTTTTCTGCATATCTCTCCATTGTTTACATTTGTTTATCTTGTGGTTGTTGTTGTATTTTCTGCTACCAGCTGTCTCTGTTTGCAAATCTCTTAACTTCATTGTCCTTCTTCTTCTTTAACAAAACAGTGTTAGCAACTGTTATAAAAATATAAAACGCGTTATTCGCTGCTGTTTTTATATGTATTTTAATAAATAACATTTAAATAAATATTTTCTTTTTGGTAATTAAATTGTTATTGTTTTAACATTGAATAATATTTAAGAGTTATTGTTTTAAAGGTACATTTATAATTTGTAAGCATAATTTTTGTTTCTGTAATATTTCTGTTATATTTTTTTCTACGTGCTTAATCTTAAAACATTTTATATATATTTAAGTTTGAAATAATATTTTTTTGTAATTTTTAAATATTTTTTTAATGTTTTTTTTATAATTTTATAATTTTTTAATATTTTTTTTTATTTTTTTAATATATATTGTTTTTATTTTCTTAATATTTCATTTTATTTCTTATAATTTTCATATATTTTCTTTTTTTTCTTTCATAACCTTTGTGGTTTTACTTTTACTTTATTCATTTTAATCTCTTTTTCTAGCCATTTTTAAGAGAGGGCTTCATTTTTCTCTACTTTCTTTCATTCTAATTCGGGCCTCTTTTTTTTTCTTAAACAAGATCTATAAAAAAAAGAAATAGAAAAAAATTATATATTTAGTTTGTTAAAAACAAATTGTTGCAAAGAAAACTATTAAAAATAAATTAAACAAATTTTATTTCAAAATACAAACCTATTATTAAAGCAGTCAGCTAGTAACGATTCCTTATAGTATGTATTATCAAATGCTAAATTTTACTTTCAACAACAAAAAACCTGTAAAAACTAATTAAATATAAAAAAATTTTATTATTATTCCAAAAATTTTAACAAAAAACGTATATCTTTAAATTTTAAAACCACTTCATGTGTTAGGTTTCCTTCCCCTAGAGGTTTCTTTACACATTTTATTACAATAGTTGCCAACTTAATGTCAAATTTTTGTTTTAGAAAGTAGAGAATAGTTTGTCATTACTTTAGACTTTAGCTTAGACCAATAACTAGGCTTTAGATTAAGACTGAAATATAGCCTAGGATACAGACTGAACTTTACACTAGACTGTAAACTAAACTATAGTGTAGACTACAGTCCGAACTATTTTCTAGACTTTTAACTAAACTGTAAACTAGACTATAGATTGAACTTTAGTCTAGACTATAAACAGAACTTTAGTTTATAGTCTAAACTATATTGTAGACTATAGATTGAACTAAAGCCTATAACTATATTATAGACTAAAGTCTAGGATACAGACTAAACTTTTCACTAGACTATAAACTAAACTATAGTATTTACTATAGACTATGGACTGAACTGTAGTCTAGACTAAAGACTGGTCTTGACTATGGACTGAACTTTAGTAAAGACCATAAACAAAACATTAGTCTAGACTATAGACATGATTAAAGTCTAGATTATAGACTGAACTACAGTCAAAACTTCAGATTGAACAATAGTCAAGACTACAGACTGAACTATTTTCTAGACTTTACACTGAATTGTAGACTAGACTATAGACTGAACTGTAGTCTACACTGTAGACTACAGACTGAACTGTAGTCTGAACTATAGTTTAGACTATAGACTGAACTATAGTCTAGACTATAGACTGAACTATTAAGGTGTCAAAACTAAAGATTGAATAATATCCTAGAATTCAGACTGAACTTTAATCTAGGATATAGACTGAACTATTCACTAGACTATAAACTAAACTATAGTGCAGATTACAGACTGAACTATATTATAAACTAAAAAGTGAACTGCAGTCTAGTCTAAAGACTGAACTGCAGTCTATACTAAAGATTGAACTGTAGTCTAAACTAAAGGCTGAACTGTAGTCTGGACTATAGACTGAACTTTCGTCTAGACTATAGACTGAACTATAGCCTGGACTAAAGACTAGATTATAGTTTGAACTACTAACTAGTCAAAACTATAAATTGAACAATATTCTAGACTACAGACTGAACTTTAATCTAGGTTACGGACAATTCACCAGATCTTTATGATCTTTAGTCCTGACTACAAACTGAACTATATTCTATATTATAAATTGAACTACTAACTAGTCAAAACTACAAATTGAAGAGTAGTCTAGACTGCAGATTAAACTTTAGTCAAGACTATAGACTGAACTATATTCAAAACTATAGATTGAACTGTGGACTAAACTATAGTCTAGACCATAGACTGAACTATATTTAAGATTATATTTAGACTGAACTGACTGAACTAGTCTAGACTATAGACTGAACTATAGTCTAGACTATAGACTGAACTATAGTCTAGACTATAGACTGAACTATAGTCTAGACTATAGACTGAACTATAGTCTAGACTATAGACTGAACTAGACTATAGACTGAACTATAGTCTAGACTATAGACTAAACTTTAGTCTAGACTATAGACTGAACTTTAGTCTAGACTATAGACTGAACTTTACTCTAGCCTATAGAATGAACTTTAGTCTAGATTATAGAATGAACTTTAGTCTAGACTATAGACTGAACTTTAGTCTAGACTATAGACTGAACTTTAGTCCAGACTATAGACTGAACTTTAGTCTAGATTATAGGCTGAACTTTAGTCTAGCCTATAGACTGAACTTTAGTCTAGACTATAGACTGCACTTTAGTCTAGACTATAGACAGAACTTTAGTCTAGACTATAGACTGAACTTTAGTCTAGACTATAGACTGAACTTTAGTCTAGACTATAGACTGAACTTTAGTCTAGACTATAGACTGAACTTTAGTCTAGATTATAGACTGAACTTTAATCTAGCCTATAAACTGAACTTTAGTCTAGACTATAGACTGAACTTTAGTCTAGACTATAGACTAAACTGAAGTCTGAAGAACTATAGCGTTAATTGAATTCTAGCTTATAGACTACACATTAGACTAGACTATAAAATAGAGATTTCAAACTAAAGTCTTTATTTTAAGAAAAATCTTTCCCATTTGAAAAATTTATAATGTCTACCATTTGATATTTGTTTTCATTGTATAGTTAGTCACACTTTATTTAAGCCAATTTTGAAAAAAAAAAATGTTTTAAAATAAAATTGTTTTTTTTTTGTTTCATTTCTTTTTAATTATTTTAGTTGCCTTAAAAAAGGAGACACATTACTAGTTACGTTATGTGGGAGTTTTAGCACAAAGTAATAATTAGTTTTTACTTAAAATTACTTTAAATTTATATAAAATTAAATCGTTTATATTACCATTTAGTTTTAAAGCCAAGTTTTAGTTTTTTGTTTTAGTAAATTTGTTAGTGGAAAAATTTATTAAAATTTTAAAATTTTAAGAAAATTTAAACTTAATAATAACTAAAAGTTATAAATTTAAAGAAAAATATGTTGAAAATTAAAAATTCTAAATAATTAATGTTGACACACAGTTTTTTTGTTTAAATTCAAAGCATATTTTCAGGTGGTTAAGGGCAAAACATTTCACTTATGTTTTAGTTTAGATTATCAATACCTAAACTTTTTCTTTCTGAGTCTTAAATATAAGGCTTTAGTTAAGCTTTAAAGTCCTTAATTCGAAGCCTTAAAGTAGGCTTTAGTTTAAATTTTGAAATCTCTTGATTTAAAGCCTAAATGTAGTCATTAGTTTAACGAAAAAAGTCTTTTTGAACACAGCATACTGTTACATACACATTGACTCCTCTATGTATGCTATGATAACTTGGAAACGACTTTTTATTTTAAAGAAAACTAAATAAATTTATTTAGTTTTCTTTGAAGTCTAGTAAGCCTTGAAATAGGCTTTGATAGTTGAAAATTTTTTTTATGAAAATTTAACTTTTTGAGAGTTTTTTTGTTTAAAGCCCTAAATTAGCCTGTAGTTATGGAAAATTTAAAGGATTATACCTAAAAATAGGCTTTGCTTTATGCAATCTTTAACATGTATCTTTTAAAGCTTTTGTTTAGGCTTTAGTTTTTACAATTTTGTTAAAATTGTTAAAGAATTAATTGAAAATTCAAATGTTTGAGAGTTATTTTGATTTAAGCCTAAAAGTAGCCTGTATTTATTGAAAATTTAAAAGAATTTGCCTAAAAATAGGCTTTGGTTTATCTAATCTTTAACATGTTTCTCTTAAGCCTTAAGTTTAGTCTATAGTTTTTGTCATTTTGTTATAATTTATAAAGATTTTTATGAAAATTTAACTTTTTGAGTGTTATTTTGTTTTACGCCCTAAATTAGCCTGTAGTTATGGAAAATTGAAAAGGGTATGCCTAAAAATAGGCTTTGGTTTATGTAATATTTAACATTTTTCTCTTAAGCCTTAGTTTAGTCTAAAATTTTTGTCATTTTATTATAATTAATAAAGATTTTTATGAAAATTTAACTTGTTGCGAGTTATTTTGTTTTAAGCCCTAAATTAGCCTGTGGTTATGGAAAATTAAAAAGGATATGCCTAAAAATAGACTTTGCTTTATGTATTCTTTAACATGTATCTTTTAAACCTTAGTTTAAACTTTAGTTTAGGTCTTTTTGTTAAATTTTGAAAAGAATTTTTGAAAAAATTTACTTTTTAAATGTTTTATTGGTTTAAGCCTAAAATTAGACTCTAGTCATGGAAAATTTTGAAGCATATGCCTAAAAATATACTTTGCTTTATGTATTCTTTAACACGTATCTTTTAAACCTTCGTTTAGGCTTTAGTTTTGGTCATTTTGTTAAATTTATTAAAGAATTTTTGAAAAACTTTACTTTTTAAAAGTTTTATTGGTTTAAGCCTAAGAGTAGAGTCTAGTCATGTAAATTTTAAAGCATATGACTAAAAATAGACTTTGCTTTATGTATTCTTTAACATGTAACTCTTGCGCTTAAGTTTAGGCTGTAGTTTTCGTATTTTTATTAAAATTGTTTAAGACTTTAAGGAAAAATTTTACTTTTTAAACGTTTTATAGGTTTAAGCCTAAATGTAGACTCTAGTTATGGAAAATTTTAAAGCATATGCCTAAAAATAGACTTGGCTTTATGTAATCTTTAACTTGGAACTCTTAAGCCTTAGTTTAGGTTGTAGTTTTGGTAATTTTATTAAAATTGTTGAGAAATTTTACTTTTTAAAAGTTTTATTGGTTTCAGCCCTAAAGTAAGCCTCCAGTTATGGAAAATTTTAAAGCATATGCCTAAAAATAGACTTGGCTTTAGGTAATCTTTAACATGTTTCTCTCACGCCTTAGTTTAGGCTGTAGTTTTGGTAATTTTAATAAAATTGTTGAGGAATTTTACTTTTTAAAAGTTTCATTGGTTTCAGCCCCAAAAGTAAGCCTCTAGTTAAGGAAAATTTTAAAGCATATGCCTAAAAATAGACTTGGCTTTAGGTAATCTTTAACATGTAACTCTTAAGCCTAAGTTTAGGCTAGAGTTTTTGCTATTTTGTTAAAATTGTTGAGGAATTTAAGAAATATATATACTTTTTAAGTTTTATAGGTTTAAGCCTAAAAGTAGACTCTAGTTATGGAAAATTTTAAAGCATATGCCTAAAAATAGGCATTGCTTTAGGTAATCTTTAACATGTAACTCTTAAGCCTTAGTTTAGGCTAGAGTTTTTGCTATTTTGTTAAAATTGTTGAGGAATTTAATAAAAATATTTACTTTTTAAGTTTTATAGGTTTAAGCCTAAAAGTAGTTTTCTTCTAACAACAGCCTTAACGTTGTGGCCTAAAAATATGCCAGGTTTTAGGATTTTTTTTAATTATTTGTAAAAGATCCTTAGTTTAGACTTTAATTTTTGATTTTGTTAAAGATTTTTTGAGAAAAAATTTTACTTTTTTTTAAGATTTGTTTAAGCCTAAAAATATGCTTTTAAAAACTGTGTTTTTTAAGTTTAAGCCTAAATATAGGTTTTTAAAGTTGTTTGTTAATTTTTATTGTTAGTTAATTAATTAGTTGAATTCTTACCCTTTTTTTGTATAAAAAAATTGAAATTTTTTTTTTTAAATTTAACATTTAATAAAAATTCTTTTTTTTAAGAAAAAAAATTGAAAACAGGGTTTTGTTTTTTTAGATTTTTTAAAGATTTTTTTGTTTTATTTAAAGTTTTTTTGTTTTTCAGTTGTTTTTTTTTTTAAATTTATTAAACAGTTGTTTGTTTAAATAAAAGTATGTTGTTGTTGTTGTTTGTTGTTGGTTGGTTTAATTACTCGTTTTTGTGGTGTTTAAGCTTTTAAATGGAATTTTTTTTTTATGTTTAAATTTTTTTTTTATTTTAAATTAAAAAAAAAGACTTTAAAGTCTTCAAAATTTAAGAAAAAAAAAGCTTTTTTTTAAGATTTTACCAAAAAACGAGTAAAATTAAGAGAATTTATTTTTTTTAGATTTTTTTTAATTAAATTTAATTATAATTTAATTAATAATTACATTTATATATAAATGTGTTTGAAATTTTCTTTTTAACATTTTGTTTTTTTGTTGTTTTTGTTATATATATATTTTTTTTCTGGTAATATTTTGTTTTTTTGCAAATAGAAGTCATGTTAAGAAAGTGTAAGAGTGTTAAATTTTTTTTTTTTTTGTAATTTTTATTTTTTTTTTAATATTTTTTTTATAAATTAAATTTAAGTATCTGATTGAAAAAAAAGTGTTTTTTTGTTTTTTATTTTCAGTTTTGTAATTGTTTAACTAACTTACTATCAACGAGGACTGCAAAAGTTTAAATTTTAAGAACTTTTTTTTATATTTTTGTTAAAAAAAAATAAAAGTTTTTTTTTAAAACTTTTATTTTATTTTTTCAAAAAAAAGTTCTTTGTTTTAGGCTGACTGCTTTGCTTTGTTTGTTTTATTTTAATTTTTATTAATAAAAAAAAAATTCCTAAATATATTTCAAATTTAAAAAGAAATTTTTCAAAAACAAACTTTTTTTTATTAAATTTTAAAAAAAAGCCAAAAAAAAATTTAAAAAAAATTTTTAAAAAATTAATTAATAATTTCTTTTAGCTAATTTAATATTTTATTTAAATTATTTAAAAAAAGAGCCGTTTTTTTTAGCAAATTTATGAAAAAAAATCTGTGTTTCTTTTAGCATTTTTTTGCTTTTTGAATTCTATTTTAAGTTTAAGCTTTCCATATTTTGCTATTTTAGCTTAAATAATAGTTAATGTTGTTGTTGTTGTTGTTTTTATGTTTAAACTTGTGGTTTGTTTGATTTTTGTTTTTAATAATTTAAATTTAAATATATTTTCTGGGTTTTTTTTGTAATTTAAAGTTTTTTTTTATTAATTTTTTTCATATTAATTGTATTTATATTTAAATGTTGTTGTTGTTGTTGTTTTTATATAAATTTTAAGTTGTTTTCTTTAAGTTGTTGTTGTTGTTGTTTTATTTTTTTTAAGGGATAGGTGTTATTATTTTAAATATTCTTTCATTATATATAGATTTATAATTTATTTTCAATTAAATTTTTAAGTTTTCAATAGAGTTTGCTTGTTGTTGTTGTTGTTGTTGGTTGTTCCATTTAAATATTTTATGCTGTTGTTGTTGTAGTTGTTATTATTTATCCATAGCAGCAGCATTTGCGCGTTGTTAATGCGCCCAGCTACAGTCTTCGTCAACATCTTAAAAACATAGAAAAGCTTAAAAAGAAATAATTTAGCTGCTCACTTTGATGTCATCATAGTCACGAATTCTGTAAGAAAAAACAAACAATAAAAATAAATTATTATTATTGCAACAATAAAAACAAAAAGATTTGCTTTTTAAAAATTTTATAATTTTTTTTCTTTAATTTCTATATAAATTGTAAATATTTTCAAAAATTTTTCAAAAAACTTCAAGTAACTCATTCTAGTAATCGAAAAAATTAAGTAGCACACCCTTTAAAACTAAATAAATTAAGTAGCACACCCTTTATAAACCAAAAATTTTTTAAATTTTTTAAGAAATCTTTAAAAATTTCTAAAATTTTTATTTAATTTCTACTAAAATTTCTACAAAAACAAGTAAAATTTCCATAATATGTAAAAAAAACTTAAAGTAGCACACCTTAGAAATGAAAAAAATCAAGTAGCACACCCTTTACCATCAAAAAAATCATTAATTTCTTAAGAAATATTTAAAAATTTCTATGATTTTTCTTTAATTTTTGAAAAACTTCTAGTAAAACTGCGAAATTTTCCAAAATTTCTCAAAAAACTCCAAGTAGCACACCCTAGAAATCGAAAAAATCAAGTAGCACACCCTTTATAAACAAAAAAATCTTTAAAATTCTTTAGAAATCTTCAAAAATTTCTATGATTTTTCTTTAATTTTCGAAAAACTTCTAGTAAAACTGCAAAATTTTTCAAAATATCTTAAAATACTTCAAGTAGCACACCCTAGAAATCAAAAAAATCAAGTAGCACACCCTTTATAAACAAAAAATCCCTAAATTTCTTAAGAAATCTTCAAAATTTCTAGGAGTTTTCTTAATTTCTCACAAAATTCTACAAAAACAACTAAAATTTCCATAATATTTCAAAAAACTTAAAGTAGCACACCTTAGAAATCGAAGAAATCAAGTAGCACACCCTTTATAAACAAAAAATCATTAATTTCTTAAGAAATCTTTAAAAATTTCTATAATTTTTCTTTAATTTCCGAAAAATTTCTAGTAAAAATGCAAAATTTTTCCTAATCTCTCAAAAAACTCCAAGTAGCACACCCTAGAAATCGAAAAAATCAAGTAGCACACCCTTTATAAACAAAAAATCTTTAAAATTCTTTAGAAATCTTCAAAAATTTCTATAATTTTTCTTTAATTTCCGAAAAACTTTTAGTAAAACTGCAAAATTTCCCAAAATATCTTAAAAAATTTGAAGTAGCACACCCTAGAAATCGAAAAAATCAAGTAGCACACCCTAGAAATAAAAAAAATCAAGTAGCACACCCTTTATAAACAAAAAATCCTTAAATTTCTTAAGAAATCTTTAAAAATTTCTACAATTTTTCTATAATTTCTTAAAAATTTCTACAAAAACAACTAAAATTTCCATAATATCTAAAAAAACTTGAGGTAACACACTCTAGAAATCGAAAAAAATAAGTAGCACACCTTTTATAAACAAGAAATCTTTAAATTTCTTCCGAAATCATCAAAAATTTCTATAATTTTTCTTTAATTTTCGAAAAACTTCTAGTAAAACTGCAAAATTTTTCAAAATATATTAAAATACTTCAAGTAGCACACCCTATTAATCGAAAAAATCAAGTAGCACACCCTAGAAATCAAAAAAATCAAGTAGCACACCCTTTATAAACAAAAAATCTTTAAATTTCTTAAGAAATCTTCAAAATTTCTAGGAGTTTTCTTAATTTCTCACAAATTTTTACAAAAACAATTAAAATTTCCATAATATTTCAAAAAACTTAAAGTAGCACACCTTAGAAATCAAAAAAATCAAGTAGCACACCCTTTAAAAACAAAAAATCTTTAAATTTCTTAAGAAATCTTCAAACATTTCTAAAATTTTTCTTTAATTTCTTAAAAATTTCTACAAAAACAACTAAAATTTCCATAGTATTTCAAAAAACTAAAGTAGCACACCTTAGAAATCAAAAAAATCAAGTAGCACACCCTTTAAAAACAATAAATTCTTACATTTTCTAAGAAATTTTAAAAAATTTTCTATAATTTCTCAAAAATTTCATAATATCTCAAAAAACTTAAGGTAGCACACCCAAGAAATCAATAAAATCAAGTAGCACACCCTAAATAATGAAACATTTCTAGTAATAAACTAAAAGTTCATTAAAATTTTTAATAATTTTAAGAAAATCTGCATGAATTTTAAAAAATATTATAGAAATTTTTAAGTAGCACACCCAAGAAAACGAAAATATCAAGTAGCACACCCTAAATAACAAAATATTTTAAATAGCACACCCCTTAAAATTAAAATTTTATTAAAATATTTAAGAAAATATAGAAAAAATCAAGTAGCACACCCTTACTTAATACTGGCAAAAATCTAACAGCACACTTTAAATATAATAAAAAATCAAGTAGCACACCCTTTCAAATGAGTTTTAAAAGCTCAAAATAAAAAAATTAAATTTTATTTAATTTTTGAAATTTGAAAAATGAAGAAAATTTAAAAGTAGCACACCCTAAATAAAGGGAATTTTTTTTAGAATATTTGGAATATTTTACGATTTCCTGGTTAATAATAATAATAAAATTACGGTTAAAGTTTATATAAAATAAAAATTAAACAAAATTAATTATAAACAAACGCAAAACAGCGCAGCACAGCAAAAGTAGCTGTGCAGCAGCAGCAAAAGTAGCTGTGCAGCAGCAAATATAGCTGTGCTGCAGCAGCATCAGCGTTTAAGTATATAAATAAATAAAACATGGAAAAAAAAGTAATTGCGTGTGGGAGAGTAACAAATTTTATGTGGAAAAATAATGGAAAATTACAAATTACAAAAAAAATATTGAAAATTTGTTTTTTTTTTAAATTTTAATTTTTTTTCAAATTGTTTCTAACAAAGTTGACGTTATTTTTAACAAGAAAAAAACCCATGATTTGATATTGTTTTAGTTTGTTTTGTAAATATGTAGTTTATTTGTTAATTCCTCATTCTTGGGTTATGTTAAAAATGTATTCTTAACAACAATATAGCAACAACAACAAAAACAACAAAAAAAATTTAAATTATTTTTAGCAATAAAATGCAAACACCTGCTAAAATTGGGGGCACAATTTTCAAAAAAAAAAAAAAAAAAACTAAAAAGAACAAAAAACACACACATACACTTACACACTCATACTCTCTATACAACATATAATGACAACAAGGAAACGCTGTGCTCAACAAGTGAGAGGAGTCTAACACACACAACATGATATATTTCTTGTTGTATGAGTGTAAATTAATTTAAAACTATTACTAATATAATAAATACAATAATAAATACAATATAAATTGGATACATTCCCAAACACGATTTTGAAAAAAAAAAATACACAAAATTGATTTTTTATTTAAATTTTATTTTTTCAATACAACCGACAAAAAAAAAACTTAAACTAAAAGATAAAAGACATTTTTTTCTTTAACAGAAAATTGTCATAGGTTGGGGTTAACAACAGCAACAACAATAAGAAAATATTGACAAAAATAAAAACAAAAATAATTTTTATAAAAATCACTAGAAATTTACATAAAAAACATGAATTTACAAAAAATTTTTCAAAATTTTTGAAAAAATTTAAGTAGCACACCCTATAAACATAAAATTGTTGTAGCACACCCAAGAAACAAATCAAACTTTAGGCAATTTTTGAAATAAATTTATAAAGAAAAATCCTTTCACACTTCAACTAAACAACACAAAAGAAAAAAACTTCAACTAAACATAAAAAATCAACAATTTAATTTATCGTAAATAAATAAATAAATAAAATACAAAATCTGCCAATATACAATTAACAAATAGTTTGTACAATAAAAAAAATAATTTGTGTATAGAACATCGAGAAAGCTCACAAAAAAAGTAATCAAAAGAACAACAACAACTATTAACAACATTTAAATACAATTTTTTTTTTTAACGGATTAATATTAACATTAGACAACATCATACAAAAAAGATTTTTAAATAAAAATGATGATAATTTGGCTAAAAGCCAAAATTGAAGGAAAATCAAGAAAAATATAGGAAAAATATTTGTATTAGTAATAAAACAAAAAAACCAAGCAGGGAAAGGAAGAATATAAAATTTCAAAAAAATAAATTAATAATAAATAAATGTAAACAAAAGAAATGGTTAGGAAGGAAAACATTTAAAAGAACACGCCGGTTTTAAGGGAATTACAACAAGTTCTAAAAGTTTCTAAAGGAAATAAAGCTTTTAGATAAGAAACTTGAGTTTTGAATGAACTAGAATAGAACAGGAACAGAACAAGAACAGAACAATAACAAAACTAGGAGTGAACTAGAACAGAACAAGAACAGAACTAGAATAGAACTAGAACAGAACAAGAACAGAACTAGAATATAACTAGAATAGAACTAGAACATAACTAGAACACAACTAGAACATAACTAGAACACAACTAGTACAGAACTAGAACAGAACAAGAATAGAACTAGAACCGAACTAGAACATAACTAGAACATAACTAGAACATAACTAGAACACAACTAGAACACAACTAGTACAAAGAACTGAACTAGAATTGAACTAGAATTGAACTAGAACTGAACAAGAACTGAACAAGAACTGAACAAGAACTGAACTAGAACTGAACTAGAACTGAACTAGAACTGAACTAGAACTGAACTAGAACTGAACTAGAACTGAACTAGAAATGAACTAGAACTGAACTAGAACTGAACTAGAACAGAACTAGAATTAGAACAGAACCAGAACAGAACTAGAACAGAACTAGAGCAGAACTAGAGCAGAACTAGAATATAACTAAAACAGAACTAGAACATAACTAGAACACAACTATTACAGACTTAGAACAGAACTAGAGCAGAACTAGAACAGAACTTGATCAGAACTAGAACAGAACTAGAATAGCACTAGTACAGAACTAGAACAGAACTAGAACACAACTAGAATAGAACTAGTACAGAACTAGAACAGAACTAGAACAGAACTAGAACAGAACTAGAACAGAATTAGAACAGAACTAGAACAAAACTAGAACAGTACTAGAACAGTACTAGAACAGAACTAGAACAGAACTAGAACAGAACTAAAACAGAACTAGAACAGAACTAGAACAGAACTAGAACAGAACTAGAACAGAACTAGAACAGAACT
>NC_060954.1:8220687-8223363 GCF_022045245.1 Lucilia cuprina
ACTTAAACTGAACTACCACCTAACTAGATATGAGCTAGAACTGAACTAGAAATGAACTAGAAATGGACTAGAACTGAACTAGAACTAAACTAGAAATGAACTAGAACTCAACCAGAACTGAACTAGAACTGATCTAGAAATGAACTAGAACTGAACTAGACCTGAACTAGAACTGAACTAGAACTGAACTAGAACTGAACTAGAACTGAATTAGAATTGAACTAGAATTGAACAAGAACTGAACTAGAACTGAACTAGAACTGAACTAAAACTGAAGTAAAATTGAATTAGAACTGAACTAGAATAAATCTAGAACTGAACTAGAACTCATCTTAGAACTGAACTAGAACTGAACTAGAACTGAATTAGAATTGAACTAGAATTGAACAAGAACTGAACTAGAACTGAACTAGAACTGAACTAGAACTGAACTAGAACTGAACTAGAACTGAACTAGAACTGAACTAGAACTGAACTAGAACTGAACTAGAACTGAACTAGAACTGAACTAGAACTGAACTAGTACTGAATTATAATTGAATTACTGAGCATTTTCAGAGAAAAGTAATTTCTACTTTAAAATATCTTTAATTTCTATAAGAATTTTGAAAACTTTTGTTTATTTTATTCATAAATTTTTAATTTAATTGTTTTTAAATATTAAAAGATACAGCAAAACTAACAGCAGATGCCCATAGAAAAGTATAAAAAAAGAGGTGGGGTCAGGCAAGTAGAGTAGAGGAGGGTTTTACATTTGCAATTCATAAATATATATTTTTTGTTTCTACTCAACTAAAAATAGTTTAGCGTAAATTTACAAAGAAAAAAAAATTCTTTCATTAAAAGTGTCATTTCATTTATGTGCTGCATGCATCCCATGGCTCGCTAAAAAGCAAACATTTTCTTTAACAAAATAAAATAACAAAATAAATAGAAAAAGTTTATTTTTGGAAAGGTTAAAATCCTCTAATGTCTGCGTGGCGTGGTGCTATAAAAATCATAAAGAAATGAGAAATATGCATAGAAAATTTTATATTTCAGAAGAAATAATAAGAGAAATTCATAAAGAATTTTTAACATAAAGTTGGATTTAGGGATTTAATAGAGAGAAAAAAGGAAAATATGCTAATAAGCAGAAGTAGTGAAAGAAACTGTTAGGAGGGGTGTTATGTTGGTTAAAACTCACCCGGGATTTAAAGGGCGGTTTGACATAAAGTAAGAGACATGGGGTGGAGAAAAAGGGGTTGAAGCAATTTCGGGTTGAATTTTTTGTTGCAGATTATTTTTGACATTTGTGGAACAATTTTTTCAAGTCGGAGATTCTTTCCCTGCGAAAATATGAAAAACTAAAAGGAACAACAGGACCTGCGCACTTAAAGGGGTTAAAAGTTACAATTTTCTTTAAATGAAACCTTTCTTTTTAGAAAGTAATAAACTGTATTCTGTATTATTTGAAAATGTGCTAAATTAAAAATGTTTTATTGTCCCAACAACAACAAAACACTTTCTCCAAAATCATTAAGACAAAATTGCCATTTGGCTTTTTTTTTTTTTTTGTTTAGAACAAATTTATTGTTGAAAATGTTCTTAGAATTATTATTGTTCCTCAGACAAAGACCGACCGACAGCAGATGAGCAGTATTTAAAGTCATAAAAAAGCAATAATAAGAATATTTGCCTATTTTTTTTTGCTAAAAGTAATGAAATGATGAAATTAAATGAACAAAAGAATATTCTAACAAAAATCCCATCTTCCCTACTCTCCCCTTTCATTCTAAAAATTTAGTCTATTTTTCAGCTAATATTCTATAAAATTTATTATTTTCTTTTAATTTTCAAATGTAGAAAGACTGACAGACAAACATTTTTATTAATATGTTACTAACTGTTACTATAAAAATACAAAAAAAAAAAAGAAAGGAAATTAATTAAGAAAAAAACCCGAAAATTATTATCTTTCTTAAATATGTTTTGCGAAGAATAACAACAATATTAAGTATAATAAGCTAATATTTATTATTTTCAAGAAAAATCAAACATTCATCACTACTACTATGCCAAAAGGCATTTCCCGCGCACGTTCCTCTCAACAACCAGCAGCAGTCTAAATATACAATTAATATGTTTCTTTATACTTAACACTTTCAACCCAAACACAATTTGATATTTGAATCATAATCATATAGGGGACCAATTAAACGAATTTAAAAGACACGCTACATAAAGAAAAAATGAACTTAAAGGACTAGAACAGAACTGGAACTTGTATTGAACCAGAACTGAACAAGAGCTGAACTAGAACTGGAACAGAAGTAGAACAGAATTAAAACAGAACCAGAACAAGAACAGATTTAGAACTGAACTAGAACTAAACTAGAACTGAAATAGAACTAGAACTGAAACTGGAACTAGAACTGAACTAGAAATTAACTAAAACTGAACTAGAACTGAACAAGAACAGAACTAGAACAGAACTAGAACTAGAACAGAACTAGATCAGAACTGGAACAGAAATAGAACAGAACTAGAACTGAACTAGAACAGAACAAGAACAGAACAGAACTAGAACAGAACAGAACTAGAACAGAACTACAACAGAACTAGAACAGAACTAGAACAGAACTAGAACAGAACTAGAACAGAACTAGAACAGAACTAGAACAGAACTAGAACAGA
>NC_060954.1:8223463-8228804 GCF_022045245.1 Lucilia cuprina
GAACTAGAACTGAACTAGAACTGAACTAGAACTGAACTAGAACTGAACTAGAACTGAACTGGAACTGAACTAGTACTGAACTAGAACTGAACTAGAACTGAACTAGAAGTGAACTAGAACTGAACTAGAACTGAACTAGAACCGAACTAGAACTAGAACTGAACTAGAACTCAACTAGAACTGAACTAGAACTGAACTAGAACTGAACTAGAACTGAACTAGGACTAAACTAGAACTGAACTAGATCTCAACTAGAACAGAACTAGAACTGAACTAGAACTGATTTAGAACTGAACTAGAACTAAACTAGAACTGAACTAAACTAGAACTGAATTAGAACTGAACTAGAACTTAACTAGAACTGAACTAGAACAGAACTAGAACTGATTTAGAACTGAACTAGAACTGAACTGAACTAAACTAGAACTGAACTAGAACTGAAGTAGAACTGATCTAGAACTGAACTAGAACTGAACTAGGACTGAACTAGAACTGAACTAGAACTGAACTAGAACTGAACTAGAACTGAACTAGAACTGAACTAGAACTGAACTAGAACTGAACTAGAACTGAACTAGAACTGAACTAGAACTGAACTAGAACTGAACTAGAACTGAACTAGAACTGAACTAGAACTGAACTAGAACTGAACTAGAACTGAACTAGAACTGAACTAGAACTGAACTAGAACTGAACTAGAACTGAACTAGAACTGAACTAGAACTGAACTAGAACTAAACTAGAACTGAACTAGAACTGAAGTAGAACTGAACTGAACTAAACAAGAACTGAAGTAGAACTGAACTAGAACTGAACTAAAACTGAACTAAAACTGAACTAAAACTGAACTAGAACTGAACTAGAACTGAACTAGAACTGAACTAGAACTGAACTAGATCTGAACTAGAACTGAACTAGAACTGAACTAGAACTGAACTAGAACTGAAGTAGAACTGAACTAAAACTGAACTAGAACTGAACTAGAACTGAACTAGAACTGAACTAGAACTGAACTAGAACTGAACTAGAACTGAACTAGAACTGAACTAGAACTGAACTAGAACTGAACTAGAACTGAACTAGAACTGAACTAGAACTGAACTAGAACTGAACTAGAACTGAACTAGAACTGAACTAGAACTGAACTAGAACTAAACTATGACTGAACTAGAACTGAACTAGAACTGAACTAGAGCTAAACTAGAACTAAACTAAAAGTGAACTAGAACAGAACTAAATCAGAACTGAACTACAACTGAATTTAAACTGAGCTAGAACTTAACAAAACTAGAACTAGAACTGAACCAGAATTGAACTTGAACTGAAATAGAACTATAACTGAACTAGAACTGATATAAATCCCAATTTGAACTCTATTAAAAGTGATCTAGTTTCAAAAAACAACAAAAACTTACCTTCGTAATTGACTTGACCATCACCATCGATATCAGCTTCTCGAATCATTTCATCGACTTCTTCGTCTGTTAACTTTTCACCCAAATTTGTCATGACGTGACGTAATTCAGCCGCTGAAATGAAGCCGTTACCATCTTTATCGAATACTCTGAAGGCTTCTCGGATTTCTTCTTCACTATCGGTATCCTTCATTTTACGGGCCATCATTGTCAAGAATTCAGGAAAATCAATTGTGCCGTTGCCTTTAATAATAAGACAGAAATTAAAAAACCGCAATAATTAATTAAACTATATTTAATAAATATTTGTTATTTTTAATGGAAGAAAACACAGGAAATTTTACCTTTTAGTTACAAATAAATAATTTGTCATCTATATTTCGTTAATAGTTTTTTTAAGTCTACTATATAATAGTATTATTTTCATTTCATTTTCATTTTTTTTCTAATAAATTTAATGAACCATAAAAATTCCATCATTTTGCCAATATTATCAAACAACATCAGCTTCGGTATAAATTTCAATTTAATGGCGAAGTGGAAAAATAAGAGAATATTGCAATTTCTTTTTTTTTTATTTTTATTTTTGTGTTACAAACAAAATCCATAAATATTTAAAATGGTTTTTTGAATGTTTTGCCAAGCACCAATACAATTTAGCCAAAAAGGGTGTGTTTTTTATGGTTGATTTAAAATTCGTAAAAGGAAAAATATGAAAAAAGAAATATTTGATTAAATGGCAAAAGAAAAGTAAAGGAAATTGTTTAGCAACCACCACCTTACAAAATAAAAAACTTTTCCAACCTAACCTTAAAAAAGTTTTACAAAAAAGGTTACTTTTTTGGGGGGTGCACAAAATAACACACAAATTATATTAATCTATTTATTGTTTTAGGATAAAAACAAACAATAAAATTAAATTTATTTCCTAAAGGCAAACAAAACGAATAGAAGAAGGTATAAGTTACCTATAAAACGTTTTATTTAATTAACATTTAAAAGCCTAAAGGTGGTTACATTTTAGAGAGAAAACTAGAACTGTTATAGACTTACAACTGAAATACAATTTCAATACAACTTTTGTGAGTTTGAATAACTAGAACTGAACTAAAACTTAACTAGAACAGTACTAGAACTGTATTAGAAGTGAACTAGAACTGAACTAGAACTGAACTGAACTAGAACTGAACTAGAACTGAACTGAACTAGAACTGAAATAGAACTGAACTAGATCTGAACTAGAACTAGAACTGAACTAGAACTGAACTAGAACTGAACTAGAACAGAACTGGAACTGATATAGAAGTGAACTAGAACTTAATTAAAACTGAAAGAAAACTGAATTAGAAGTGAACTAAAACTGAACTAGAACTGAACTAGAACTGAACTAGAACTGAACTAGACCTGAACTAGAACTGAACTAGAACTAGAACTAAACTAGAACTGAACTAGAATAAAACTTAAGCTGAACTAGAACTAAACTAGAACAGGACTTAAGATGAACTAGAACTAAAGTAGAATTGAACTAGAACTGAACTATAACTGAATTGAATCTGAACTAGAACTTAACTCTGAACTAGAACTTAACTAACTCTGAACAAGAACTGAACTAGAAATGAACTAGAAATAAACTACAACTGAACTAGAACTAAACTAGATCTTAACTAGAACTGAACTAGAACTGAACTAGAACTGAACTAGAACTAAACTAGAACTGAACTAGAACTGAACTAAAACTGAACTAGAACTGAACTAGAACTGAACTAGAACTGAACTAGAACTGAACTAGAACTGAACTAAAACTAAACTAGAATTGAACTAGAACTGAACTGAACTCGAACTGAACTAGAACTGAACTTGAACTGAACTAGAACTGAACTAGAACTGAACTAGAACTGAACTAGAACTGAACTAGAACTGAACTAGAACTGAACTAGAACTGAACTAGAACTGTACTAGAACTGAACTAGAACTGAACTAGAATAAAACTAGAACTAGAACTGAACCAGAACTGAACAAGAACTGAACTAGAACTGAACTAGAACTAGAACTAGAACTAGAACTGAACTAGAACTAAACTAGAACTGAACTAGAACTGAACTAGAACTGAACTAGAACTGAACTAGAACTGAACTAGAACTGAACTAGAACCGAACTAGAACTGAACTAGAACTGAACTAGAACTGAATTAAAACTGAACTAGAACTGAACTAGAACTGAACTAGAGCTGAACTAGAACTGAACTAGAACTAAACTGGAACTAAACTAGAACTGAACTAGAACTGAACTAGAACTAAACTAGAACTAAAATAGAACTGAACTAGAACTGAACTAAAACTAAGCTAGAACTGAACTAGAACAGAACTTGATCAGAACTACAACAGAACTAAAACTAGAACTGAACTTGATCAGAACTAAAACAAAGCTAGAACTAAACTAGAACTGAACTAGTACTGAATTAGAACTGAACTAGAATTGAACTAGAACTGAACTATAACAGAACTAGAAAAGAACTGCAACAGAACTAGAACTAAACAAGAATTGAATTGGAATGAACTAAACTAGAACTAATCAAGAACCGAACAAGAACTGATGTAGAACAGAACTATAGCATAACTAGAACTGAATTATAACTGAACAAGTATTGAACTAGATCTAAACTAAAATTAAACCAAAAGTGATTGAGAATTGAAATATTGTCTCTTTTATAACCAAATTTTCCTAAAATCAAATAAAACCAAAACTTTCTTTGTTTTCTTAAGGGAATATTTTTGGAATAATTTTTTTTTTTTTTACTTCTATTATTTATTGTTCATGTTAATTTCTTTGTGTACTCAAAATATTAGATCACTTATTTAGGAATTCATTTCTTTTATTACTTTTTCATGTTATTTTCTCTGCCCTGTTTTGGTTTTTTTTTTCTCATGTTATTGTTTGCCACCAACCAAATAAATAAAGTAAATATTTATTTTTCTTTTAAATTTTTCGTTCTTTTCTCTTCAGTATTTTTTATGTTTGTATTTATTTAAATGCGTTTATATGTGAATGTGTGTTTTTTTAGGTGTGTGTGTTTAGTAACTGTTGTCAAAAGGTGTGAAATCAGCTCCATATTTTTAGATAAATTAATTGCAAAAAAAAAAAACACCTCTATAAAGTAAGACGACCCACCACCTCTTACACCACCTTAAGGTAAATGTTAAACTAAAAACAAACAATCCCCCCCCCCACTGTTGTGGTCTTTTTCTGTTCTCTCTAGAGAGAGAAAAATAAACATTGTTATTACTTTTCTTGCTCCTCCTGCTGCGTTGTTTTTTTGTTTCTCTAAAAGCTACAAACATGTGATGCCGCTTTTATTTTAATTAAATTTTAAACTAAGACATCATCGTAGTACAAAGTACGTAAGAGAAAACTTAACTAACTTAAAAGTTAAAAAATATGTATATATTTTTTATAAAAAAAAAAAAACACAGAAAACAAATAGATAAAGAACGCAAAATTTTTGTTGTACAAACTTCTTCAATTAAGGGAAAATAACACACCTTTTTTTGCAGTTTACTTAAAATATGTGTATAAAGTTGTTACAATATTTTTATCAAAATATTGTTTAACAATTTTATTATTAATGAATAATTAAACAACTTAATAAAGTTGTCTTCAAACGAGCGGCGTTTCTATTGAAATTTTTACAACAAGAACTAAACTATGAGCGAATACTTAACTAGAACTACACTACATCTGAACTAGTACAGAACTGATCTAGAACTGAATTAGAATTGAACTAGAACTAAGCTAGAACTGAATTAGATATGAACTAGAAATGAACTAGAACTGAAAGAGAACTGAACTAGAACTGAACTAGAACTGAACTAGAACTGAACTAGAACTGAACTAGAACTGAACTAGAACTGAACTAGAACTGAACTAGA
>NC_060954.1:8228904-8233025 GCF_022045245.1 Lucilia cuprina
TTCAGTTCTAGTTCAGTTCTAGTTCAGTTCTAGTTCAGTTCTAGTTCAGTTCTAGTTCAGTTCTAGTTCAGTTCTAGTTCAGTTCTAGTCCAGTTCTAGTTCAGTTCGGTTCTAGTTCGGTTCTAGTTCAGTTTAAGTTCTGTTTTATTCTGTTCTAGTTGTGTTTTATTCTGTTCTGGTTCAGTTCTACTTCAGTTCCAGTTCTTTCCTAGTTCATTTCTAGTTCAGTACTAGTTCAGTTCTAGTTCAGTTCTAGTTCAGTTCTGGTTCAGTTCTGGTTCAGTTCTGGTTCAGTTCTAGTTCAGTTCTAGTTCAGTTCTAGTTCAGTTCTAGTTCAGTTCTAGTTCAGTTCTAGTCCAGTTCTAGTTCATTTCTAGTTCAGTTCTAGTTCAGTTCTAGTCCAGTTCTAGTTCATTTCTAGTTCAGTTCTAGTTCAGTTCTACTTCAGTTCTAGTTCAGTTCTAGTTTACTTTTAGTTCAGTTCTACTTCAGTTCTAGTTCCCTTCTAGTTCTGTTCTAGTTCTAGTTCTGTTCTAGTTCTGTTCTAGTTCTAGTTCTGTTCTAGTTCTGTTCTAGTTCTGTTCTAGTTCTGTTCTAGTTCTAGTTCTGTTCTAGTTCTGTTCTAGTTCTATTCTACTTCTGTTCTTTTTCTGTTCTAGTTCTGCTCTAGTTCTGTTCTAGATCTGTTTTAGTTTTGTTTTAGTTCTGTTCTAGTTCTGTTCTAGTTCTGTTCTAGTTCTGTTCTAGTTCTGTTTTAGTTCTGTTTTAGTTCTGTTCTAGTTCTGTTCTAGTTCTGTTCTAGTTCTGTTCTAGTTCTGTTCTAGTTCTGTTCTAGGTCAGTTCTAGTTCTGTTCTAGTTCTGTTCTAGTTCTAGTTCTATTCTAGTTCTATTCTACTTCTGTTCTTTTTCTGTTCTAGTTCTGTTCTAGTTCAGTTCCAGTTTTATTCTAGTTCTGTTCTAGTTCAGTTCTAGTTCAGTTCTAGTTCTGTTCTAGTTCTGTTCTAGTTCTTTTCTAATTCAGTTCTAGTTAAGTTCTAGTTCTGTTCTAGTTCTGTGCTAGTTTTGTTCTAGTTCTATTCAAGTTCAGTAACCTTTTGCCCTAGTTCTATTTAGTTCTGCCCTAGTTAAGTTCAGTTCTGCCCTAGTTCAGTTAAATTTGAAATCTGAACTTTTAACTCAAATACTTTTCTAGAAAAATTTCTTAATTAGATTTCTCTTTTTTTCTACATTATTTCTAACAATAAATAACAATGTAGCAAGAAAAAGGTGTTATATTACAAAATATGTATAAATGTACACTAAATATAAGCTCTAGGGTGCCAATTATATACAAGATAAATAGTATCTTTGTAGTGACAAAAAATAGTACATAACAAAAAAAAAAAAAATAAACTGACGTCAGCAAATACCAAAAAATGCTAATGATATTTGCATAACTGGCGTTCTAT
Source organism: Lucilia cuprina (assembly GCF_022045245.1). NCBI lineage: Eukaryota > Metazoa > Arthropoda > Insecta > Diptera > Calliphoridae > Lucilia > Lucilia cuprina. The sequence goes on from NC_060954.1 coordinate 8,230,354, forward strand.
GAATGAATGAATGAATAAAATAAAATTATTAACAAGAAATGGAAAAAAACCTTCGTCTACAAAGGATGCGTATATTATTAACATTTATTTGCATGTAATAAAGAAAACTTTATAGAATCGAGAGATCTTTGATAAATATTTGTTAAATGCACAATAATAAGAGACAAATAAATATATATGAAAATTTGTTTATGTGTAAATAAAAAACAAAATGAACTGCTTTTTTTTAGATCAAATAACAAAAAAATTTAAATATTAAAAAAAAAAAAACGCAAAAAAACATAGAAAAACAATTAAGTGTATTATTCATCAGCTAAAGCAGCAGTCAATGTATGAAGTGTTTAAGTTTATTTTAGAAAATGATGATGTTGATGACGATGACGTTTACAATTATTATAATGTTTAAAATTGTGTTGTGTATATATGAGTAAAATAGAATAGTTTTTTAATATTAAAAACTTTGAGATTTTTTATAATAAATTAAGGAATAGAACGAAGAACAGAACTGAAATAGAACTAGAACGTAACTAGAGTAGAACTAGAACAGAGTTAAAACAGAACAGAACTTCTACAGAATTCAAATAGAACTAGAACGGAACAGAACTAGAACAGAATAGAACTAGAACGGAACAGAACTAGAATGGAACACAACTAGAACGGAACTAGAACAGAGCTACAACAGAACTGGAACAGAACTAAAAACTGAATTACAGCAGAACTAGACCTGATCTAAAAATAGATCAAGAACAGATCTAGAACTGACCTAGAACTGAACTAGAACAGAACTACAACAGAACTGGAACAGAACTAGAACTAGAACAGAACTAGAACAAAACTAGAACAGAAATATGACAGAACTAGAACAGAACTAAAACAGAACTAGAACAGAAATGGAGCAGAACTAGAACGAACTACAACAGAAATAGAACAGAACTAGAACGAACTAGAACAGAACTAGAACAAAACTAGAAAAGAACTAGAACAGAACTAGAACAGATCTAGAACTAGAACAAAACTAGAATAGAACTAGAACTAGAACTGATGAAGAACTGAACTAGAACTGAATTAGAACTGAACTAGAACTGAACTAGAACTGAACTAGAACTGAACTAGAACTGAACTAGAACTGAACTAGAACTGAACTAGAACTGAACTAGAACTGAACTAGAACTAAACTAGAACTAAACTAGAACTGAACTAGAACTGAACTAGAACTGAACTTGAACTGAACTAGAACTGAACCAGAACTAAACCAGAACTGAACGGAAACTCAACTCAAACTGAAGTTCTTTTTAAAGAAATTTAAACATTTTTTAATAAATTAAAACAATAGCCTACGAATTACAATTCAAAATTTATAGATTTTTAAACCGAAGTTGTCAACTAAACAAAAAACGAAACAAAACCAAGATTTATAGAAAATTTTTAACAAAAACTAAAAACTAAACATATTTTTTGCTACTTAACATTTTTCTTAAGCAAAGAAGTTTTATAAAATGGTGTGTTAAAGTTCATTAGATTTTGTTTTCTTAAAATTTTGGTCATTAATAACTTTTTTGATTTTTTGTTTTATTTTTAAAGGCCGATCAACTAACAGAAGAACAAATTGCTGAATTCAAAGAAGCATTCTCACTTTTCGATAAAGATGGTGATGGCACCATCACAACAAAGGAATTGGGCACAGTCATGAGATCGCTCGGTCAAAATCCCACAGAAGCTGAATTGCAGGATATGATCAATGAAGTCGATGCTGATGGTAAGTTGCAATTAATTAAATAAACAATTAATTCAAACTTAAAAAGAAAATACAGGGAAATAATATTATTTATACAAAGTTAAACTTGCATTAAAGCAGTGAACATTTTATTTTTTCTAAATCAATTTATCTTTATTACTTTTAAACCTTTTAAGGTCTCGTTGGAAAACAACCAACCAAACGACCATCCATCATTTTTTTCTATCATAGAGATTCGTTTAATCTTTATAACAAATTTCATTTAATACTTTTTTTGTTATTTTTTTATTATTTATTATTAATTTATCTCTCTATTGATTTAATATTAAAAAAACAACAATGTTATCGAATGATTTTTCCCTTAGTCTGTCTCAGTCTCAAAATATTCGCGTTTTTTTTCTATTCTTTATAATTTTTATGGTTTTTCTAAGTGTGTGTTGTCATGGTTGCCGTTATTTTTTCTGTTTATTTTCATTTAATTCTGTATAAATATTTATTGTTAGCATTTTTTTCTCAGATTAATGTTATTTATTTCCACGTGCGTTTTTTTTTTCTTCATTCTTAAATCATTTAGTTTAGTTTTAGTTGTTGTTTTGCTACAATTTAATGAAAAATTGCAAAACTATTCTATTTCAGTTCTAGTTCAGTTCTTGATCAGTTATACTTCAGTTCTAGTTTAGTTCTAATTAAGTTCTAGTTCAGTTCTAGTTCAGTTCTAGTTCAGTTATAGTTCAGTTCTAGTTCAATTCAAATTCAGTTCTAGTTCAGTTCTAGTTGAGTTCTAGTTCAGATCAAGTTCAGTTCTGTTTTAGTTTTCTGTTCTAGTTCTGTTCCTGTTCAGTTCTAGTTCTGTTCTAGTTCTGTTCTAGTTCTGTTCTAGTTCTGTTCTAGTTCTGTTCTAGTTCTGTTCTAGTTCTGTTCTAGTTCTGTTCTAGTT
>NC_060954.1:8233125-8248413 GCF_022045245.1 Lucilia cuprina
AGAACTGAACTAGAACTGAACTAGAACTGAACTAGAACTGAACTAGAACTGAACTAGAACTGAACTAGAACTGAACTAGAACAGAACTAGAACTGAACTAGAACTGAACTAGATCTGAACTAGATCTGAACTAGAACTAGAACTGAACTAGAACTGAACTTGAACAAAACTAGAACAGAACTAGAACAGAACTAGAACAGTACTAGAACTAGAACTGAACTAGAACAGAACTAGAACAGAACTAGAACAGAACTAGAACAGTACTTGAACAGAACTAGAACTGATCTAGAATTGAACTAGAACTGAACTAAAACTGAACTAGTACTGAACTAGAACTAAACTAGAACTGAATTAGAACGGAACTAATACAAGAACTGAACAATTTTAATAAATTTTCATAATTTTCTCCCTCAAACTTTTTCATCTCTACCTTCTGCTTTTAGGTTTAAACAATTTTCTAGTTTCCTTTCAATTCGGTTTTACTTTTTTTTACTAATTTCTATTAAAGAAACCTTATAATTTGCTTATACACTGTAAAAGTTTAGTAATCATATTCTCATTTAAATAACACAAGATGATTCACATTTTCATCATAATATGAGCCGAGTAAAGTTTACCGCTCTGCCAAACCACTGCCAAACAAGCAACCAACACAAAAATTGTACAAAACAATCATTTGTTTTATTTGCAGTGAAAAAAAAAGATAAAATAAAATGAAACAAATAGAAAAAGAAATAATAGCAATTAAAACCAAATGAAAACAGAAATCTTAAATAAAAAAAAGTTGATTCATTATGTTAAAGATAAAAAAACTTTAACAAATTCCCCTAAAAAAAACAAATTTTAAAGGAAAATCTAAATGTGTTTTTAATAAAACTCCTCCTTTTCTTATCAATTTATAATTCCAATTTAAAATTAAACTTATCGTTTCTTCACATACTTGTGGTTTGATAAATATAGATTTGAAATTGTGGGTAATAATAATAATAATGATGATGATATTGCAACATAATCATGATTATAAAATAAAAAAAAACCAAACCACACACTTTTTTTGCTAAATTTATTTCTTCATTTTATGATTATTAGCAGAAAACAAATTTTATTAAAATTTATGATCAAATAAATAACAAACTGTTAAAGACATTTAAGAAAAAACTGGATTATAAAAAGAATTTTTGAAATTTTTACAAAATTTCAGGATATTTTAACTTCCCCAGTTAGAAAATGTTAAAAATTTGTAGGAAATTTTCTGAAAACAAAAAATTTTCTTTTTTAATTTAATTTCTTACAATTTTCTTGACGTTCTTTTAATAATTTAAATTTTTTTTTTAGAAAATTTTAAATCCCTCAAGGGGAATTTTTTAGTTATATTTTGGGAATTTATTGTTTATTACTTTTTTTCTATAAAAAACAACTTTTTTAGATATTTTAAACAACAACCAAAACTTTTTGTGCAATTTTCCTTAAATTCCCAAACAAGCATAGGAGATTTTTAAATCCCAGTTTGGGAATTTATGTTATTTTGTTACAAAATATTTATAAAAATCCTTTTTAATAATTATAAATACAACAAACTAATTAGTTTTACATGGCAATGATAATGATTAAAAATTTTTAACTTCCCCTTTATTTTGGGAATTCTTTAAACTTGAAAATTTTAAAAATTTTTTATTAAACAATGTTAAATTATTTAAACAAAAACAATAGCTTTAAGTTTTATAAAGAAATTCCATTGAATTTCAGCTTTTTAACTTCCCCTATATTTTGGGAATTCTTAAAAATTAAACAATTTTGGAGATTTTTATTAGCAAATTAAATTTCATTTCATAAAATATTAAAAGCAACAAATTTGCTAAAGAAATTTGGTAAAATTTCAACTTTTTAACTTCCCCTATATTTTGGGAATTCCTAAATAGTTAAAATTTTTTGAATTTTTAATAAACTGATACATTTTCTTTCCCTTAAATAAAAAATGCAATAAATTTGTTAAAGAAATTTGGAAGAATTTTAGCTTTTTAACTTCCCCTATATATTGGGAATTCTAAAAAATTGAAAATTATTAGAGATTTCCATTAACAAATTAATTTTCTCTCCATAAAATAACAAATACAACAAATTTGTTAAAGAAATTTCGAAGAATTTAAACTTTTTAACTTCCCCTATTTTATGGGAATTTTTAAAATTTGGAAATTTTATTTAAAAAAAGTTTGTAAGTTTAATATGTTTAATAGTTTTTAAGAAAATATGGCAAAATGCTAAAATTTTTTATTTTTTTTTAAGAAATTTTTATTTTTTTTTAAGAAATTTTTAAATTTTATTATAAAATTTAAGAGTCTTTTTCATAAAATTTTATCAAAGGTTTATAAATCAAATTTTCATATAAAATTTGTTCAATAAACCTTTGATAAATGTTTATAAATAAGGCGGTAATATTTTAAACACGTTATTAGACTGATATTGTTAAAAGAGTTTTTAAAAGTTAATTAAAAATCTATTCAGGTTTCATTTTAGTTAAAAAATTTTTAAAATCCCATAAACAGAACAATAGTTTTTGGTGTTTAAAAGTTTGATGAAAGTATTTAACAAAAAGTTGACCTAAATTTTGAACAATTATTAACATTTTAGCAATGAAATATAACAGGATTTTTGCTTAATTATTAGATTGTTTTGGGTTTAAATCTTTTCTTAGTTTAAGCTTAGTTTAAGCTTTTAAACTCTTTCTGTTTTAAACAGCTTTTCTATGCCATTTCCTTTTTAAAAGCCTTTTAACATAAGTCATCATTTAGTAACAAAAAAATTAATAACAAATTCCAATGAATAATATGTACTTAACTAATAATTATAACATTAAATAATTCACAAGTTTTATGACTAAAGTGACAGTACCTTTAAAAAAAAAAAAGTATGGAGGTGACTAATACTTATTAACAAATTATATTACAAACAATGAAAACACAAAAACGCTCTTGAATTATAATTATGTATTGACCTATATTTATAATAAAATACATGAAAATTTATAAAATAAATCTTATAAATAATTGATTTAGTTGATTGATAAAACAATAATAGAAAATGAACAACAAAAAGGTTAGAAAGTATAGATGAAAAAAACCATAATCATATGCCATTAATTATAATGAGTTTTTTTCCCCCCCGTAAGAACCAGCTGTATGAATATGAATTTTTTTAGTGGTAATAACTAAGTAAAATACATTTTAAGGGTTGTTTAATTAATTAGAGTTATTAATTGAAAATAGTTGTTAAGGAAATTTCTATGTTAAAGTATAACATTAGAAAGTAAGAATTTTCTTAGAAGTAAAGGAAATTTTACAATTTTTTGTTTTAATTAGACTTAGGGAACAGATTTTCAAATCATATTATGGTCATTTAAACAATTCCTATTTAATTTTTTGAAATCTTTGGAAGTTTTATCTTGTCCTTGATAAAATTACTTAAATTGTTTAAATTTCTCATTTTGTTTCAGTTTTTACAAACTTTAAAACATAATTTATATTAAAATTATAATAAACTTGATAAAAACCATAAAATTTTTTAATAATTTTTAAGTTTTTCTTAATTATTTTGTAATTTTTAAACAAAACAAACAAACTTTCATGGATCGTTCCCACAACAATTAGATCTTCGCTCCGGAACGACCCGAGTCATACTGGGCCAAAGATTGTCAACCCAGCGACAGCTGTATCAACCGAAAGTTTTTTTCCCCAGGAAAGAACTATCGGCCACAGTCGAGCTGTTACAACAACAACTTTCATGGATTCATATGGATCTGCTGGCTAGTCACTCAATGTGAACCAAATTATTTAAACATTTTGTTTTACATCCAAATTTAGGTTTAAACACTAAAAAATTTTAATTTTTTATTTAAATTCTTTAATAATTTAAAAAATTTCCTTAATTATTGTTTAATTTTAAGAAAATTAACAAAATTCTTGTGGTTTAAGCAGCTGGACAAGTTTGTTCTTCAAAAAGCACTAATTTAATGTTTTATTCTTTTAAATTTTTGCCAATAATAATTTAAATTAATTAAATATTTAATTTTTTCTCTAATGGTTAAATTTTCTTTAATTTGTTTGCATTTTTCAATTAAAATTAACAAAATCCTTGTGGATTTTAAGCAGCTGGACAAGTTTGTTCTTCAAAAGGAATTGTATTTAGCTTTTATTTAAAGATTTTTTGCTTTAAATGTTCGCAAATAATAATTTAAATTAATTAAATGTTTAATTTATTTCTTAATTGTTAAATTTTCTTTAATTTTTTTTTATATTTTCTACAAAAATTAACAAAATCCTTTTGATTTATACTTTTGGCCGTAGGAGTTTATCACTTCTGTGATCAGTGGCTGCTTTTTCTCAATAAATTCATGTTTTTCTTTAAATTTTTTGCTAAAATAACAATAAATTTTCTTTATCTAGTTAAATTTCTTATTAAATTTAAAAACTTTATTAGTTTTTAATATTTTTTATGAAAAATTAAAAAATTTCTTTAGACGAGGTTTGTTGCTTCTTTAAGACGCCATTTTGTTTCAATTTTAAGATGTTTTCACTTAATTATGTTTAAAATAAGTTTAAACTTTAATTATTTATGGAAATTTTTTTTAATATTTTAATTCATTTACTTAATAATTTTGTTATTTTAACAAAAGATTTGTGAAATTTTTAAAATTTCTTGCAATTTTTTTTTTGCCAATTCATTTGTTTACATTTTTTTGTTTTTCTATTCTTACACACAGTTGCAAAAAAGAGTGGCTTTTAGTTATAAAAGCTAAACAACACTTAGTTGCAATAAAAAGTATAGATGTCAAGAAGAAATACCTATAATGAAAATTTTTAATTTTTTGTTTTTGTTGAAAAATTTCTTGAAAAATATTATAAATTTTATTGATTATTGTTTTTAAAGTAAGCAATAAATCTTTTGTTTACATTTCTTGTAATTATGCTTAAACAATGTAGCAAAAAAAGAGGATTTCAAAGAACAATTATAAAAGGGAGGAAGAAAATTTGCTAGAATCTTAAAAATTTTTAACAATATCTAGGTATAAAAAATTTGTTAAAATGGATTAATTTAAACCAACATATTAATAAATATGTTTATAATTATTGAAAATTTAATAAATTTCTTTTCTTTTTCCCCGTTTAAGGCTTAATTTTAAAGAAATCTTAGCATTTATACAATACAGTGTGAAAATATATGTTGTATGTAGGTACATTACTTTAATAGACATATAAAATAATTAAATTAAAATATGAGCCAACAAAATAAATAAAAAAACAACAAAAAATTTACGAAAAACAACAAACAAATCAGCAAAATGAAAAAAAACTAGTGTTATCAACCAGCAAAAAGAAAAAGCACACACACATACACACAAATTTGTTGTTTATGGCAATAATTTTCTTCTTCATTTTTATTTTTTGCAGAAACAACAACAACTACATAGCATGTATCACCAAGCTAAATGTTATTGTTGTTGCCTTATCTGTTAAATACTTTTGGTACATATTTTGTTATTGCTTTTAAACACCAGACTAAAGACTAAATAAAAAAAATGTACAACAAAATGCGAAAATTGAAGATAAAATACAAAAAAAAAAAAGAAAATACTACTAAAACACAAGTAAACGGCCAAAGCAAAAAAAAAGCTAGAAATTAAAACACAAAACAGAATAAGAGAAAATATAAACTTAAGAATAACCGCAATGCGGCATAATGAAACGGTACGAAACGGTAGAACAATAAAGAAACTCAAAAAACATATGGGAGATAAATTTTGAAAACAAAAACCCCCCGAAAAAAACGCATAACAGCTCTCTCTCTCTTTCTCACTCTCTTTTTTTAACACATTTCTTTTTTTGCAAAGTGGTTGTTTTCTTATTTTCTTGTCAAGAGAGTAACAATTTCTTTTAAATTTTTATGTCATATTTCCTTTACATTCTATTTTATAGAAAAATGTAAGCCAAACGGTTGGTTGCTGTTAAACAAAAACAAAAAAAACTTAGCAAAAAAAACAAAGAGAGAGAGATGAGAAAACTAAAAGAGCCTAAAACGAAACGGTTATTTATACAGATTTGTATGTTTGTATAAGTGTTAAAAAAAGCCGAAATAATAACAAAAAAAAACTTGTGCAAAAAGGAAATATGAAAGAAATCTATCTGCTAATTTCATTCTTTTTTAAACAATTAAAACAAATTCATTGTTGTCTGCTTCTTTATATTGTTGTTGTTTTTATTATTGTTTAAAATTCCTAATAAAATTCTTTTACGTTTATATCATGTTTTAATGTTGTAGCAAAAATACAATAATGGCAAAATAACCTCAATTTACTTAACTTACACTACAAAAACAACTCCCAACCCTGCCCCCCCATTTAACATAACAACACAATTAACAGAGAAGCCAAAGAAAGTAGCAACGAAAAAAATAGAAGTAGACAACGGTTAAATCACACAAAAGCAATGCCAACCGAGTTTCCTGTTAATTTTATTAACACGGGAAATTGAATATAATCGCCAAAATCTCCTTAATTCAAGCAATTAAAACAAATTAAAGTTAAAATGTTGTAGAAAATACAAACAAAAATAGTAGAAAATGTATTTAAATGTAAAACAAGTTTATTTTAAGTAAATTTTAAGAAATTTTTTAAAGAAAACATAAAATCTAGAAAAACTTAATTAAATTTAAAGTTTTCAAGAAAATTTTTTACAAAAAACTATTTGTTGAGAAATTTACAAACTAAAACGTGAAATTTGAAAATAAATAATTTTCAATTATTTATTTAAATAAATTGTTTTGTTACAAAATAAGTTTTAGAAAAGTATTTTTAAAAAAATTGTTTAAAATACTTTTTTAATTTTTTTAAGATAAATAACTTTAAGGCAACTTGTTTTCTATAAAATGAACAATTTTTAAAAAACTTTTATAGAAAAAATTCTACTTATTTATAAAGAGAAAGTTTTGTTAGAATTTATTCCAAAAAAAATCATTACAAATTTTGAAAAATTAAAGAAACTTTCAAATAATTTTGAAAAATATTAAAAAAAATATATAAAAATTATTAAAAATTTTGAAAATTAAGAATATTTTACAAACTTTTGAGAAAAATATTAAAAAAATTTTTAATTTTTAGGCAGATTTTAAAGTTTTATAAAAAAATTTATACAAAAAAAGCATATTTTGGAAAAATTTAACATTATTTTTTCTAGAAAACTTTAATATTTGAGAAATGTTTTAAAACATAAAGAAAAAATTTTTAAATTTTATACAAAATATTATTATTTTGGAAAAATTTTCATGAAAACTTTGAAACAAAGAGATATTTTATAAAACTTGATGAAAAATTTTTTAAATTTCTTTAATTTTTAAACAGATTTAATAATACATTATAAAAAATTATAAGAATAACGTATTGTTTTAAATTTTTGAGAAATATATTAAAAAGTTTTCCAATTTTTATGCAGATTTATACAAAAAAATATTTTGGAAAATTTTCATGGAAAAATTTGAAAGAGAGAAACTTAAAGAAAAAATATTAAAATTTCTGCAAGTTTTAAACGAATTTAAATAAAATATGATATTTAACAATTTTTTATAAATTTTCGAGAGAAATATTAAAAAAATTTTCAATGCTTATGCAGAATTTAAAGTTTTGTAAGAAATTTTAGAAAAAATTGCTTATTTTGGGAAAATTTTAAAAATTAAACAAAATTTTTGATAGAAAATAGTAATAATAATAAAATATCTCTATTTTCTAAAACTTGAAGAACAAATTTTTAAATTTTATACAAAAATTGATTATTTTGGAAAATTTTTAAATAAAAATCAAAAAAAAAAAAAATTAAATTTCTGCAATTTGTTAACAGTTTTGAAAAAAAAAATTATAAAATTTATGAAAAATTATGAAAATTAAGAAATTTTTCCAATTTTTATACAGATTTTAAAGTTTTATAAGAAATTTAGTGCAAAAAATTTTTATTTTGAAAAAATTTTTAATTTGAAAAAATTTTTACTTTAAACAAAAATTTTCTTAGAAAAAACTTTGAGATAAAGAGATATTTTATAAAATATGTAATTTATCTAATTTTTTAAACAGATTTGAGTTTTGTATGAAATTTATTACAAAAATTTCAAAATATAATGTCAAACAATCTGCTAAATAGAAAATTGTAGAATATGAATAAGAGTTTTTTATTATTATTAATCAGTTTACTAATAGAAATAAACCTCATTGCAAAACCAAGAATTAATAATATATTTACTATTCTAGAAATTAAATGCAAACAAAAGAAAACCTTAACCACAATTTAACTTATTTTAAATTAAACTTTTAAATTAATTAAAACAAGTACATGACTTCAAGTTTTGTGGTAGATTATTTGCCATTTTGTAAATCTAACATAAAATTAATAAAAAACCTAATCATATTAACTGCTTAAAACAACAATTTCATATAAATATAGTTATAACAGTAATCTAATTAAAAATGTTATAAAAAAACCAAGTTAAAAAACCTTATTTTTTTCTATATTAGATTATGAACCATTATCAGGAAGTAAGTGTTTGAAAAAAAAGTTATTGCTTTAATCTACTTTTCAAAGCCAATCAATTTAAGTACTAAAGTATTTATTTTAACTAATCTTATATTTATTTTTTATTATGCTAACCATAAAACTTTCATAATAAATAATTGACATTTTTAAGAGATATACAATTTTTTTGATATTTTCCATAAAATTATATAAGAATGATTTTAAAGAAATCGAAAGAAAAATTTTATAATTCCTTTTTAAATTTTCTAGTTTTTCTTTAAAAAACTCTCACTTCCTTTCGAAAATTTGTTGAAATCTGTTCTGTAGAGAAGACAATTTTATAGCAAAAAATTGATTATCATTAAAAATATATCTAAAAAATACATTTTTTCCAATTTTTGAAACAATTGAAAACAATTTTATAAAAAAAAATTCTGCTTCTTTTCTATAGAAAAATATCTTTTATAAAAACTTTTCTATAGAAAATTTTATTTAACTCGCTTCTTTCTTTTTAAAAAAAGAACTAGTTTCAAACCCATTATTTTAAGACAAAAGTATTTTCAATGTTAATCTATAGAAAATTTCATGTTTTAGAAAACTTTTCTAAAAAAAACTTCATGTGCAAGTTTTTTCTTATTATTTTTGATAAAAACTTCATTTTTTTTTTTTAATTTAAAAAAAAAAACCAAATTTACACAAGAAAAAAATGTGTTTTTAAGAAAATTCTATAAGAAAAATTAGTTCCTTAGGATTTTTTTTTAAGAAAAACTTTATTTAATTTTCAATTCTTTAAAGAAAACAGTATTTTTTTTAAAGCCAAGGATTTTTTTTATTATTTTTTCTACAAACTTCGTTTTTCCTTTTCAGTTTTATAGGAGAAATTGATTTTACACATGAAAAAATATGCTTCTAAGAAAATTTGTTTATTTAAGAAAAACTTTATTTTATCTTCAATTCTTTAGAAAAAAATAGTATTTTTTTTAATATTTTCTCTTTTTAGCTTTCTTTTATCAAAAATTGTGAAATTTTTGACCAAAATTATTGCAAAACCTTAAAATTTTACTGCTAATTTGTTTATTTTACTAAAAGTTACAATTTTCAACATAATCCCTGTTTTGAAATATATTTTGAGAAAAGGGTAACTCTTAAACATTTTGCATATATAGCAGGCTTGGAAAATTGCATTTTTTAGCACATTTTGATTATGTGCTACATCGAAACTTTAAAGTGGTCTAGTTTATACTTAAAGCTACTCTATACTCTAGTGTCTGTAGACTAAACTATATTTAGTTTTGAGTTGAGCCTAAAAGCTAGACTAGATTAGAAACTAGTTTGTAGTCAAAGCTAGTCTAGAATCTAGTCGATAGTTTAGCCTATAATCTAGCTGATATTCTAGTCTATAATTTAATCTAGTCTAGTTTAGACTAAATTTAAGATTTAGTTTTCAGTTGAGCCTAAAAGCTAGACTAGATTAGAGACTAGTCTCTAGACATAGATAGTCTCTATCCAATAGTTTAGGCTTTAATCTATTAGATAGACTAGTCTATTATCTAGTCTTTTGTTTAGTCTATAATCAAGGCAATAATCTAGTCTATTGTTTAATCTAGTAATTAGTATTTAATATAGTAAATACAATAGACTTATCTATTTTATGGTCTATTCTATATTTTAGTCTAATATATTATTTAGTCGATTGTTTAGTCCATAATCTAGTCAATAGTCCATTTTTTAATATAGTCTAGTAATTAGTCTTTAATCTAGTAAATACAATAGACTAATCTATAATCTAATCCATGGTTTAGTATACAGTCAAATCTAAAGTATAATACTTAGTCTATTTAATATTTTAGTCCAGTCTGTAGTCTTTTCTATTGCTTAGTTTGTAATGTAGACGATAGACTAGTCTATTATCTAGTCGATAGTCTATTGTTTAATGTGGTCTAGTAAATAGTCATTAATCTAGTAAATACAATGGACTAATTTATAGTCTAGTCTATAATGTTTAGTCTTTAATCTTGTAAATACAATGGACTAATCTAAAGTCTATTTCATAGTTTAGCGTATTGTAAAATTGAAAGTCTAATATCTTCTCAATTCTATATTTTAGTACATACTTTAGTCTATAGTCTATACTATATGTTAGTTAAGGCTTAAGTTTAGTCTATAGTTTAGTCTTAACAGTCTGCAATAGCATAATTATACTTTAAAACTTAAAAACAACTAATTTCCTAAAGTTCTGTTTCAAATTAAAATTGTCAATTTTCCATGCCTGCAAGACAATAGTAGTATTAGTAGTAGTTGTTTACACTACTCCACACCCTTTTTTTAACGGAAATTTTATTAACATGATTTCCACTCTCTCTGTTATTAAAACCTAACACTGTTAAAAATTAGTTAAGTTTAACAGTGTTTAAAGTTTAGTCATCTTTAGCGAAAAAAATAAGTTTTAAGTAAAAGAATTTAGTGAAAAAATTATTTAAAACCGGTTGGTGTTAAAGTTCTTAAAAAGTTATGTTTTTTTTTAGAAAACTTACCATATTTAATGTGTTTTTTGTGTTTAAAAGGGTTTAATTTAAAAAAATTTAAAGCTGTTGTTGTTTTTGGTAGTTAAATCCTTTATTGGAGAATTTTATAAACTACTGCTTGCTGTTGGTTTTTTTGTTAAAATTAAAAAAATGCTTGCGTTTTTTTTAAGTCTTTTACGGCCTGTAAGTGCTCCACACCTTTGCTAACAGTCTTACAAATAAAAACTGTTGAAATTAGTTAAATAATTTTTTTCTTTAAGTTCTTTTTTTGATTTGCACCAACAACAAATAAAGAGAGAAATTAATAAAAATGTATTAAGTTTAATAAATGTGGCTTTATTTCCAAGAATGAAAAAAACGCCAATTTTTTTCATAAAATTTAGCGGTTTTAACACGTATATAGGAAAAGCCAAGAAAAGGAGAAATATAAAGATAAAAAAGAGAGTGTTTAATAATACTCTCTCTCTATTTAGAAAAAAGAGCCTATTTTTTGCTAAAATTTCTTTTTAAACCGTTTGGTGATTTTTTTTTTGCTGTTTTTTTCTGTTTTTAGGAAATTTACTTTGCAACAACTACAAACACGAGTCACAGGAAAAAAAATGGTAAAAGTACACCACCATTAAATTTGGCTGCTGTTACTAAAAGCCAGAAAAAAATCGATATAAAAAAACTTTAAAAAATTCTTTCAATTTCCAACCAAAAAAAAAAAAAAAAAATCACCACAAAGCAACACTTTTCGGTTTTTAAGTGCGAAAAAAAACTTAAAGAAAAAATTCCTCAAAAATTCCATAAATTTCTTTACAAAGCAAGAAATTTTTAAACCGTAAGTATATATATTTTCTACTCTTTTTTTCGTTCTTTAATAATTATTATATTTTCTTTAACAAAAGTTTATCTTTTCTTATCAAAAAAAAAAAAAAATTTAAAACTTTTTTTTTTTAATTACAATATTTTTCTCTATGGATGTGTGTAAAACTTTTTTTCCAATTTGTTTTTTTTTTACTTCAGTATTTTATTTTTTATATATATATATATTTTTTTACAATCTTAAAAAAGAACTTATAAACGTGAGAACTCGCTAATATTTCAAGTCCGCCACGGTCAACAACTCAATTGCAACTGAGCTGTTTTCTGTACGACTCTTCTATGTTTAGCTGTCGAATATTTTTTTCTTCGCTTTTTCTTTTCTTCATTTAACTTTTTCATTATTGTTTTCCTCCTGCTGGTTCTTCTTTCTATGCTTTTAGCTTTTCGTTTTCATATTATTCATTTATTTCACTGCTGTTTCCATTACTTTTTTTCTCTGTCTGTCTGTCTTTGCTTTGCTCTGTTAATTTTTCTACTCTATTGCCGTTTTATTGTTGTTGTAAAACATGCGTTTTCTGTAATGTTTCCCCTTTTGTACAGCTTTTTATTAACCGTTTCGCTCTTTTCTCTTTATTATGTGTGTGTTTTTTTATACACTTTGTTGCCATTTTGGCAACCACCACCACCTGGTGGCTGTAAACGTGCTGCCATATCAATTTATTAGCAAATTGCGGTGCTAATGAAATATTAAAGAGAATGAAATTAGTTTTATAATTCTAATTGGAAATCTAGAAACTGGTATACACTCGCTTCATAGAATAGTTCTAGTTTAGTTCTACTTCAGTTCTAGTTCAGTTCTAGTTCAGTTCTAGTTCTAGTTCAGTTCTAGTTCAGTTCTAGTTCAGTTCTAGTTCAGTTCTTGTTCAGTTCTTGTTCAGTTTTAGTTCAGTTCTAGTTCAGTTCTAGTTCAGTTCTAGTTCAGTTCTTGTTTAGTTCTAGTTCAGTTCTAGTTCACTTCTAGTTCACTTCTAGTTCAGTTCTAGTTCAGTTCTAGTTCAGTTCTAGTTCAGTTCTAGTTCAATTCTAGTTCAGTTCTAGTTCAGTTCTAGTTCAGTTCTAGATCAGATCTAGTTCAGTTCTAGTTCAGTTCTAGTTCAGTTCTAGTTCAGTTCTAGTTCAGTTCTAGTTCAGTTCTAGTTCAGTTCTAGTTCAGTTCTAGTTCAGTCCTAGTTCAGTTCTAGTTCAGTTTTAGTTCAGTTCTAGTTCAGTTTTACTTCATTTCTACTTTAGTCTAGTCTATAGTGTAGTCTATATTCTAGTCAATAGTCTAGTTTATAGATTTATATGGTCTAGTCTATAGTGTAGGCTATAGTATAGTCTAAAGTATAGTCTAAACTAAATTCTAGTCCGTAGTCAAGTATATACTCTAGTCTTTAGTCTAGTTCATAGTCAAGTACATACTCTAGTCTTTAGTCTAGTTAATAGTCCAGTCTTTAGTTTAGTCTATATAGTCTAGTTTGTAGTCTAGGCTATAGTCTAGTCTAATCTATATTCTAGTCTAACCTATAGTCTAGTCTATAGTCTAGTCTTTAGTCTTGTCTATAGACTAGTTGATAGCCTACTCTATAGTCATGTCTATAGTCTAGTCTATAGTCTAATCTATAGTCTAGCCTTAAGTCTAGTCTAAGGCCTATTCTATAGTTTAATAGTTTTAGTGAAACTGTAGTTAGACTTTTGTTAGTATCCTTACTCACTTATTTCCCCGCCATATTCACAACATAACTGTAAGAAAACAGACAATCTGGCAACATTCCATAACAACATAGTTTGCTAAAAAATGAACTACAAAGTATCTCTGCTGTATGTCGTATTGCTGTTTTAATATGTTGTACAACACAATAACAACAAAAACACGTATAAAAAACTCCCCTAATTATGCTAAAATGAAAAAAATACATGTATATACAAAAAGCCATCAACAACTAGTAAAATATTTCTCCGTATTGTCTGCATTTCTGCACATAACACAGCAATAAAAAAACAAAAACTAGTGTGTAATGCTTTCGTTGGCAAATTGCAAAAAAAAGTGTAGAAAAAAATCACATAATAAAAACCAAAAAAAAAAAGAAACTTTGTGAGAAAATGTGCAAGAAATAAGAAAAAGAAAAAAATAAGAAAAACGGAAGAAAAGAAACATTTTCACTTACATTTTAATAATTTTGATCAACATGTAAGAAACCGAGAAAATGTTTATCAATGATGATGATGATGATGATGACGATGATGTTGATACGAGTGATTAATACACTTTCGTACAAACAAATAAACAACGAACGAATTTAAACGAAACCAACAACCACTGACTGATTTTTGTTGCTTTATTTGTTGGTGTGTGCAAAACATTGTTGATGAAAAAAAAATGCTCTATAATTGAAGAGGGACGGTCGAAAAGGGGAATTAGTTTAGGTATGTATAAGAAAAACTTTAGTGTTTATTAGACGGCATTAATTTTCATTAATAAAACTATAAAACTGATTATGTTTTGCTGTGTCCTCCTAATGTTCATAAACATGCTGTTTTAAATTATCATTATCATAATGTTATAAATTATGTTTATGATGTTTTAAAACTGAAATAATCTAAAATACCTAATTGACTCTAACTAACACCACTTGACCAGGTAAATAAATTGCTACTTATTTTCAATATTAAATTCTTCTCTAATCTCTGCAAAACCAGAGAGCTAAGAGAGCCAGCATTTAAACAAACGGTACAAGTTTTAAATAATTTTCATTGATAACATTTCTTCTGCATTATTGATTGAAAGGTGTGGTGGACATTTGTGAGTGTATGTATTTGAATCGCTGAGATTAATCATAAAAACATACTTTATACTCAAATGTTATCATATGAAACGGTTTAGTTTTAATGTGATATTGCACACTTGTTGTACTTAATAAAAAAATAACTGAAATTACTTCAACAATTACTTTTAAGTGATCAGGTGAAATGGACTTTGTGTTTAACCCCTTTTAGGGGAAAACGCGTGGCTAGACTAAAGAGTAGACTAACGACTAGACTAACGACTAGACTATAGACTAGACTATAGACTAGACTATAGATTAGACTATAGACTAGATTATAGACTAGACTATAGACTAGACTATAGACTAGACTATAGACTTGACTTGACTATAGACTAGACTATGGACTAGTCTATAGACTAGTCTATAGACTAGACTATAGACTAGTCTATAGACTACACTATAGATTACACTATAGACTAGACTATAGACTACACTATAGACTAGACTATAGACTAGACTATAGACTAGACTACAGACTAGACTATAGACTAGACAATAGACTAGACTATAGACTAGACTATAGACTAGACTATAGACTAG
>NC_060954.1:8248513-8253047 GCF_022045245.1 Lucilia cuprina
TCTATAGTCTAGTCTATAGTCTAGTCTATAGTCTAGTCTATATAGTCTAGTCTATATAGTCTAGTCTATAGTCTAGTCTATAGTTTAGTCTATAGTCTAGTCTATAGTATAGTCTATAGTCTAGTCTATGGTCTAGTCTATTGTCTAGTCTATAGTCTAGTCTATAATCTAGTCTATAGTATAGGCTATAGTCTAGTCTATGGTCTAGTCTATAGTCTAGTCTATAGTCTAGTCCATAGTCTAGTCTATAGTCTAATCTATATTCTAGTCTAGTCTATATTCTAGTCTAGTCTTATATATATAGTCTAATCTATATTCTAGTCTAGTCTATGGTCCAGTATTTAGTTTGGTCTATAGTCTGGGCTATAGTGTAATCTATAGTTTAGTCTATAGTCTGATCTATAATCTAATCTATAGTTTAGTCTAAAGTCTTGCCTAGAGTTATCTTTACTTTTGGATTTTAAAGTTATCAATTTGTGAAATTTTATCGACCAGTGTAACCTTCAACCCAGCACTTTAATAAGTGTTAGTACGAGAAATTTTCTATATAATTCTTAATATTAAATTTACCAAAAAACTTACCTCTTTAATTCCTTGTATAGCATAACCATAGTAGGTACACCCATACCCATTAATACAAAAGCATTAACTATAGGCTTCCATATGGAGAGTCCTGTTGCTGTTAGTGCGAATACAAACATTAGTACACTAAAAAGACGTCTATAAAAGCAGAGAAAATTTATTTAAGGTTATTGTTAGAGTTGTTATGTTTTTTTATTGGAAAACTATTAAGTAAATTAAGGATGATTAAAAGGGTTTTTCCAGCAACTAAAATTATTCTACTACGTAACAGTATGTAAGGCAAAAAGTTAAATACATACATGCATATGTATGCATGTATGTACTTAAACCGCAATGACTTTAATTTACATGGGAAAATATAAAGATGGGAACATTTTTTATACACTATATTTTAGTGTAATCTAGTCTGTATTGTAGTCTATAGTCTAGTCTAAAGTCTAGTCTATAGTCTAGTCTAAAGTCTAGTCTATAGTCTAGTCTATAGTCTAGTCAATAGTCTAATCTACAGTCTAGTCTATAGTCTAGTCTATAGTCTAGTCTATAATCTAATCTTTAGTCTAGTCTGTAGTCTAGTCTATAGTCTAGTCTATAGTCTAGTCTATAGTCTAGTCTATAGTCTAGTCTATAGTCTAGTCTATAGTCTAGTCTATAGTCTAGTCTATAGTCTAGTCTATAGTCTAGTCTATAGTCTAGTCTATAGTCTAGTCTATAGTCTAATCTTTAGTCTAGTCTGTAGTCTAGTCTATAGTCTAGTCTATAGTCTAGTCTATAGTCTAGTCTATAGTCTAGTCTAAAGTCTAGTCTATAGTCTAGTCTATAGTCTAGTCTATAGTCTAGTCTATAGTCTAGTCTATAGTCTAGTCTATAGTCTAGTCTATAGTCTAGTCTATAGTCTCGTCTATAGTCTAGTCTATAGTCTAGTCTATAGTTTAGTCTATAGTCTAGTCTATAGTCTAGTCTATAGTCTAGTCTATGGTCTAGTCTATAGTCTAGTCTATAGTCTAGTCTATAGTCTAGTCTTTAGTCTAGTCTATAGTCTAGTCTATAGTCTAGTCTATAGTCTAGTCTAAAGTCCAGTCTATAGTCTAGTCTATAGCCTAGTCTATAGTCTAGTCTACATCCTAGTCTATATCCTAGTCTATAGGCTAGTATATAGCCTAGTCTATAGTCTAGTCTATAGCCTAGTCTATAGTCTAGTCTATAGTCTAGTCTAGTCTATAGTCTAGTCTATAGTCTAGTCTATAGTCTAGTCTAGTCTATAGTCTAGTCTATAGTCTAGTCTATAGTCTAGTCTATAGTCTAGTCTACAGTCTAGTCTATAGTTTAGTCTATAATCTAATCTATAGTTCATTCTATAATCTAGTCTATAGTCTAATCTATAGTCTAGTGTTTAGTCTAGTCTATAGTCCAATATATAGTCTAGTCTATAGTTTAGTCTATAGTCTAGTCTAAGGTCTAGTCTATAGTCTAATCTAGTCTATAGTCTAGTCTATACTCTAGTCTATAGTTTAATCTATAGTTTAGTCTATAGTCCAGTCTATAACCTAGTTTTTAATCTAGTCTATATTCAAGTCTAATGTCTAGGTCTATAGTCTAGTCTGTAGTATAATATGTAGTCTAGTTTATAGTATAGTCTATTGCCTAATCTATAGTCTAGTCTATAGTCTAGTCTAGAACCTAGTCTATATTCTAGTCTAGAACCTGGTCTATAGTCTAATCTAGAACCTAGTCTATAGTCTAGTCCAGTTTATAATCTAATCTATCGTCTAGTCTTTAGTTTATTTATCAACTCATTTAAAAATCCTAGTTAGTTCACCCCTGTTCTGCTCGATTTCAACATGAAGAATAAAAATTGGCGCATTGCTGTTATTGTCGTCGTAGTCGTCACTTTGGCTTATAATTCTTTTAGATCTGGTGGCCGTTCTCACATTCTGCATATAAATATTCTTCTCGACAAGAAAAAAAAAAAACGAAAAATAACAAAACATGCAAAATCATGCACATACATGTATACTTGTGCAACAATAAAAACAATTTATAACAATATTGTATTTTGTCATTGTCTTCCTCTAAAATGTTTTATTTGTTTATTTGCTGCGCTGAAAAAGTATTGTTAACATAATTTAACAAATGATGGACAAAACGGCAGAGTGGAGCAGAGTTGCTGGGTGCATGCCTACTCATAAGCAGGGATGCGTGTTGTTACATTGATTGGTTAGACGATGACGACTACGACGACAGTCAATGTTGACAATGAATTTTGCAGTTTATAGACAATAGACAACAACAACAACAATAACAGCAACATTACCAGTAGCAGCAACAAATGAGGAATGAAAAATTAAAAAAATAACATTATAAAGAAGAAATGCGGCTAACAAAATGCGACATGTTGCGACAAATTTTCCAAAAGTTTTCCAAGTTTAATGTTTAAGAGAGTGTGTATGTCTCAGTGAGTTTATGCATGCATGTAGTTGTGGTTGTAATATTGTTTTAGTTGTCACCCGATATATGACAATGCGGTAAAAATGCTTTACACCCATGGGACATCTTTCTTTTTTCAACACACACAAACAAACTCATACACACACATACGTTCATAAATTTCTCAGTTACGCTTCACCGACGTCCATATCCCCATGAAAACATGTGAGTAACTGTGACAGAGTAAGAGTAACAACAATTGTATTGGATGAGACCAACAAACCACCAATCCTTGTGTGGATATAAATCCACTAAATACTTTTGTACTTGTACTGACCACCATTTACATTTATTATTGGATTAACCTGAACGAACATGTTTTCAACTGCAGCGCAACACATTTTACAAAAAAGGATTTGATTGTGTGTGTGTGTGTGTTTTTAGCGGTTTCTACTAGCGTGTCATTAAGTTGAATTGTATTTGAAACCTGGATCGTTTAGACTTAGAACCAAGTCTTACTAACAAGCAAAAAACAAAAATGCAAAAAATAAAATAGAAACAAATTTGCAAAAGGTGAAAGTGAAAACAATCACAGCAACAAGAACAAACTACATTCCATGAAAACACACACACACACATTGGAAATGAATGAATGACATTATATTTTTTTTTAGATTTACATACATTTTCTTCTTCCTTTTCTATTTCAAACCACTTGTAAATCTATCCGGTCTTGATGGCTTGAAGGTTATAGCAAAGAATTAATGTTAAAATAAATTTTACAAATAACAAACAAATAAATTTTGTGAAATGTTTGCCTTGAATAAGAATTTAAAAGAACTTTTAACTAAGCTATAACCTAGATTATTGTTTAGATTATAAACAAGACTATAGTGCAGATTAGAATTTAGTTAGATAATAGACCAGTCTATAGATTATACAGTACTACAGACTATATTTTAGGCTAGTCTATAGTCTAGTCTAATCTATAGTCTGGACTATAGTTTAGTCATTAGTCTAGTCTATAGTTTAGTCTATAGTCTAGTCTATAGTCTAGTCTATAGTCTAGTCTATAGTCTAGTCTATAGTCTAGTCTATAGTCTAGTCTATAGTCTAGTCTATAGTATAGTCTATAGTTTAGTCTATAGTCTAGTCTATAGTCTACTCTATAGTCTACTCTATAGTCTAGTATATAGTCTAGTCTATAGTTTAGTATATAGTTTAGTCTATAGTTTAGTCTATAGTCTATGGTCTAGTCTATAGTCTAGTCTATAGTATAGTCTATAGTCTAGTCTATAGTCTAGTCTATAGTATAGTCTATAGTCTAGTCTATAATTTAGTCTATAGCCTAGTCTATAATTTAGTCTATAGCCTAGTCTATAGTCTAGTCTATAGTCTAGTCTATAGTCTAGTATATAGCCTAGTCTATAGCCTAGTCTATAGTCTAGTCTACAGTCTAGTCTATAGTCTAGTCTATAGTCTAGTCTATAGTCTAGTCTATAGTCTAGTCTATAGTCTAGTCTATAGT
>NC_060954.1:8253147-8266554 GCF_022045245.1 Lucilia cuprina
CTAGACTATAGACTGGACTATAGACTGACTATAGACTAGAATATATACTGACTATAGACTAGACTATATACTAGACTATAGACGAAACTATAGACTAGACTATATACTAGGCTATAGACTAGACTAGACTATAGACAAGACTATAGACTAGACTATGGACTAGACTATAGACTAGACTATGGACTAGAATATAGACAAGACAATAGACTAAACTGTAGACTGGACTACAGACTACACTATAGACTAGACTAGATTATAGACTAGACTATAGACTAAACTATAGACTAGACTATATACTAGGCTATAGACTAGACTATATACTAGACTATAGATTAGTTTAGTCTTAACTATAATCTATATTATGATATCATTCATTAGTGCCTCTGTTTGTCCACTTTGGTCTTTCGTTGTCTTTCTCCGACAAACAACTAAATAACTGAGAATATGCCGTATTGATAGTTTTCTTTTGATATGACTTTGACTGTGATTGCATATGTACATATATACTTATGTATGTATTTATTCATACATATGTATAGTAAACAATGTCTTTTGCTTTATTTTATTAACAAGTAAATGACTAGAGATGGTTATGTGTCATAATGTCAAGGGGTGAACAATGTAGTCATGTGTCACGCGTGACATTAAACAACACACACTCATACAATCTAAAGAAATATTCCTGTGAAATTATAGTAAATGATTGTACAATTATTTATACTACTGCTGCTACATCCGGCCAATAAACGGTATATAGTTTTTTTGTTTGCTTTTTCATTACGTTTATTTTAAATGAATATTAAATAGTCTTATGTTAAACAATATGTGTGTGTGTTTCATAATTGTGTGTGTGTGTGTTGTGTGTTTATGTTAGTGGATGTGTATAGCAAATGTTTAACCTTTATAAAATGTGCCATCTCTCTTGTAGATGGAAAATTTTTCGCAGTGCGACAAACAATTGCACCAACCGACTACCACGAAACAGAGAAGAACTGTAAATTTAGTCAGAATGCAGATTAAGGGTTTTTTTAATTCTTTAGTTTTTTTTAACATTTAAACAATTCAATAGAATACATAGTTTGTGTTTTTAAAAGATATTAGTCTTATACTATGTTTAGTTCTTCTATGACGATAGAAAGAGGAGGAAAACTCCCTAGACTTGTTATCAGTTTGGAAGCGGGCTGGTAGAACTGCAGATCTCAAACAATCAATTCCTAAGTTGACTAATGAAATCAGTTTGATCTGTAGTGATCGATTTTATGAAAGATCCACAAAATCCTTTTAAGATTGAATGCCTTTAAAGCTTGCAGTATTTCAGATATTTATCATTTAATTACCAATACGAATTTTGTAATACCTTTGCTAAAGTCTCGGAAATTGGAGAAAAAGGACAGTCCAAAAGAGTGACTTATTCCCTTTCTTCTACTCTCCCTTATGAATGCTAACTATTAACATTGATTTTTTAAGATGTGCTTCTTATTGAAATGAACTATCCCCGTGGAACTTGAAATCTTATAGTCTTCCTATATATTATTCCTAAGTTGTTCTCTTTCAAAGTAAAGGCTTGACTTATGATGATGTTGTTGACGAATTTAAAGGAGATCTTCTGTCCTGGAACATGTTGTGCAGTGTCTCCATGTTCTAGTTCTTCTTCTCATCCAAATGATTATCAATTGAATTTGCTAAACTTTCTCTATTGAAGACTTACGCCAATTTCTATCAAAAAGGTCAGAGAAGTAGAACTTCTCTTCCATAACATACTGCTTGCTACCTTGGGTACAAACTCTCTTATCCATATTTTTCTTGCAATGACAAGCTTTCAGCGAAATGCATTATTTAAAGAGAAACACAATAGTAAAAACTTTCGAATGAAACTTTCTGGAACTAAGAGATGTTCTCTTTCTCTGAAACGTATTCTCCAGAAGATGATATTGAAATGATCATGTGGTGGAGATTTCTCTGAATGGCACGTGAGACAGCTAGTTTAATATGTTTGAAAGATCATATTGTGACGTATTCGGAGATCGAACTTGAACAACTGAGATCTTGGGAAATTCGTCGCTTTAATGCTATTTAATCCATGAATCGTTTGCAAATCATCGTTTGTAACGTTAGCCTTAGCTTCTTCCGAAGGATATTAAAGTAATTTTAGTGAGGGAATACAAAACACTATGTGATTCCGAGTAAGTAAACCTACATCCTACAGCTGTGAGAAAGATGTATAATATGTTTGGAAGTCCATATTTTGGAGATTTTTTCCGAGGCGTCTAGGACATGCGAGCCTTTAGTAAACTGAGAAATATTCATATTCGGAAGTCAATAATGATCAGGGATATTCCAACACAGGTTAAACTGCAATTAGTCCACCAACATCCACTGCCAGAACCATCTTCGAGAGGAAATGATAACTCTGTGTTTTTGAGTTTATCATGATGCTTTATTCTTCCATATTAAGGGCAGCACTATGTATATGAGGCTAGCATGATTCTATATATTTTCATATTCGAAAGTCGATCTTGATTAGAGAGATTCCACCGCTTATACTGCATTTAGTCCTTCAATATCCGCTTCTAGAACCATCTTTGGGAAGGAAGACAACACTATTTGCGTAAGGTCATCATGATGCTACCTGTTGACGTCCATTGATCTAGCAGATACTCTTTATTTAGAAAAAAAGAGAGAGGATGTTCACTCTCATTCTTGTTGAGAACTGTGTACTTCAAACTTCCATTCTATCGATGCTACATGCTTTCATTTTCGGATGTCGATCTTGATTAGGGAGATTCCACCGGCTAAAGTCCATTTGGTCTACTAACATCTGCTGCCTTACTATCTTCGTGTGTGAGACCAGCATGATACTACATGCTTAATACTTGTTGACGTGCAATGATCGTGCAGATACTCTCTCTTTTTAGAAAAGATGAGATATTCGATCTCATTGTTGTTGAGAACTGTGCATTATAATTTTCATTTAATCGATGCTACATTCTTTCATATTCGGAAGTCGATCTTGATCAGAGAGATTCCACCGGCTTACGTCCATTTAGTCTACCAACATCCGCAGCTTTACAATCTTCGAAAAGTGTGTATGATCAGCATTTAGTCAATCAATATCCGCTGCTAGAACTATTCTTGGGAAGCAAGACAACACTATTTGCGTAAGGTCAGCATGATGCTACCTGTTGACGTCCACTGATCGTGCAGATACTCTTTTTTAGAAAAGAGAGGATGTTTGATCACATTCTTGTTGAGTACTGTGCATACCAACTTTCAATCTATCGATGCTACATGCCTTGATATTCGGAGGTTGATCTTGATTAGACACATACCGGTTAAATTCCATTTAGTCCTCCAACATGCGCTGCCTTAGCATCTTAACAAATACTCTCTCTTAAGAAAAGAGAGGATGTTCAGTTCCATACTTGTTGAAAACTGTGCATTCCAAGTCGATCTTGATTCTATCAAAAGGAAATTATAACTTTAATGAAGGAAGACAACACTATGTGTGTGTGAGATCAATGTTCGTGGAAATACTCTCTCTCTCTCTCTCTTTAGAAGAGAGGATGCTTTGCCTCATACTTGTTGAGAACTCTGCATTTCAACTTCCATATTATCGAGGCGTATGAAACACGAAGTGAAAGCAAAACGCATTGTCTAGCAAAAGAAGTTGGAGATCCTCATACTTAAAGGAGAGAAGAGAGGAGCCATTGAAACTGAAACTAGTAACAACGACTAACTTAAACTGTCTTTGGCGAGGTCGGAACTATAAAGTTTATCTGTATCTTGTATAAGAAATGTATGCTTTACATTATCTACCACTCCCAAAGCAGTACATACATATGTATAATCTATAATTGTTTTAGTATATTAAAAGAAAACTTAAAAAGTTTTTCTTTCTCTGCGTGTGAGTGTATGTGAAGCACGTACTTAAAGTCATTAAATGATTTTTGCATTTTGCATATCCACCCAACAACAAACCTCAAATATTAAAAGCCTTTAATCTTGATAAGATGTTAAAGGCTACAGCAACAACAAAAACACCAACAATAGGAAAATCCAAAAGAAAAAAGAAAAATAGTTAAAAGCAGGAATGTTTATTTGCTTGAACATATTTTAGTATAAAAATATTTTTCAGAACTTGTTTTCTTAACATACTGTGTCGCATTATGACAATTGGGGAGATTTTTGTGGTGAATATACTCATACAAACACACACACACACATAGTGTCATGTATGTACATGTTTTAAGAAAAGCAAGAATTTTTTTTAATCCCAACAAAGTAGAACAGAACGGAAACATTTTGCAACACACACACACACTCGTACACATGATGACTACTAACTAACACACCCATAAAATGTTCGTTTTCATGTGAGCTTGTGTCGGCGAAAAAATGCGAGTATTCATTCACTGGTTCCCTTGTATTTTTTTGCTCAATTTATGCTTGGATACATACCAAATAGCCATGGGGTTTTTCGGTACATTTTTTTTGGAATTTCTTAATGGAAACATGTTTGTCGAACAATAACATACACTGACTTTCTATGCTGTATGTATATAAGTAATAAGGGTGGTAATACTTAATAATAATGATGATGAAAATGAACGATGATAATGAAGATTATGGGCACATGGATACTTAAAGGCAATGTGGGATAAAGGTAATATAAAAGAGATTAAAACTGTGGAATGGATTGTCAAAAATGTATGGAGAACCTTAAATTGTGACATTCTTTCAATTGCGGAATAAAGAATAAGACTTCTACGACCGAATTGTTGCCGATTCTTGAAATCATTAATTTCCTAAAGTTGGCGAGGAAATCAACGGTGAAGTTGTTGCCTTGAAGTTATTGAAGACATGACAAGATATTTGCATCTCTTATACTCAGCTAGATAAACGTCAATTTCCACTGACTTGACAATCATTCGTTTTATAAATTTGGCGATCTCTTCTACTCAGCAATTAACGCAATATTTGTGGTCGTTTGATGATAAGTTAGATGTCTCTTCTACTCATCAATTATCACTAACTCAAGGTTGGATATGTGGACGTTTCTTGAAATGAATGACACGACATTCGAATTTTTTCTTCTCACAGCAACTATAAGCAACCTAATGGCGGAATCGTTACTGTTCCTTTAAAACACGATTTCCATTAAGTTCTCAGGGAAATGGCAAGACATTCGAATATCATTCCCTCACTGAACGGCAAGTACAGTTAACGGAGGACGAAGGAATTGTTGCCGGTTCCTTGAAACATGAATTTATTTCGAATCTTCTCTAATCTGAACGACAACTACCAGAAACTCAAAGAGAATCTGAAAAAGTACTATTTTCAGGAAACTACGAACTTTGGGAGTCTTTTGACACTTTCATCAGCGGCGCAGTCGTTAGAGTTCCTTTAAAACCTGATTTTCATTAAGTGGATGAGGAAATGGCAAAACATTCGAACCTAAAAGACAACTTCCAGAAACTACGAACTTTCGGAGTCTTTCGATACGTTCATCAGCGGTGAAATCATTACTGTTCCTTTAAAACCTGAATTTCATTAAGTTGACGAGGAAATGGCAAGGAATTTGAATCATATCCTTTCACTCAATCGAACTTCTCCTCTCATCTGAACAACAACTTCCTCAAATTCAATCTCCGAAATGAAGAGAATCTGAAAAAGTATGAATGACTTCTAGTGGAAACTCAACCTACCACAGATTTTACTACTACTTCTAGGAAACTTCGAACTTTTCGAAGTCTTTTGACAGTTTCATCAGCAGGCGGAATTATTAAACGTTCCGTTCCATTCGAATCGTATCTTCTGATCTGAACGACAACTAGCAGAAACTCAACCATGAATTCTCTAATATGTAGAGCATCTCTAAATGAACTAACCTCAAGGAACTACAAACTTTTGAAGCTTTCATGCTAAGTTTCACTCTCATAAAGTAGAGAGGTATTGATTTGAGTAGCTTTAAAGGATTTAGGTTTTAGGATTTAGGATCTGCAAAATAATTCGTTTAATACCGCAACCAGAGGAGGACTATGTGATCTTCAATAGAATGAGAAGAGAACTAACAGAATCATTATGAAAGAACTTATTCCCTGAAGTACTTGAAGAGTTGAAGCCAATCGACTAATGTTTTATTTATTTGCCCTAAAGAAGAAGGAGCTGACCATTTGGTGTTCTATTTAAGTGAGATTAAAAGCAGCATATCTGGCGAAGATATTCAAAAATCTTCTTTTCATCTTGCTGTTCACAACCATAATAGAATTTCACCGTTTCTTTTCGTTTTTAAACGGAATCCGAATACTATTACCCGCTATTGCAACGATGATTTGTTTCGACCACAACTTTGCGATTCTACTGCGCAAAATTAAATTATTTAGACATTCTGTCCCCTTGTATCTCTTTGGTAGTTATAATGTTCATTTGAAAATCAATCTCTCACTTTGCGATTCGTTTGAAAATCACTCTCTATTTATCACTTCAACTTTGCTGGTCGAATTTCAAGAATTTTGGGCAATCGATCAGCCGTCTATTGAATTGGACCGCGGTTACCGAAAGGGTATAGAAAGCGAGGGTCGCAAAGGCGATAGTTTAATGAAATTTCCTCTCGTTTGAAAATCAATTTCCAACCATGCCTCTTTGGTCGTTATAATGTTCGTTTGAAAATCACTCTCCATCCATGCTCACTTCTTGGAAATGAAGTGATGATTGTTTCGACTAAAACTTTGAGTTTCGTTTGAAAATCATTTTCCATCCATGCTCACTTCATGGAAATGAAGTGATGATTGTTCCGACTATATCTTTGTGATTCTGCTGATCGAATTTCTAGAATTTTGGGCAATCGATCAGCCGTCGTATGAATTGAACCGCAGGTATCGAAAGAGCATAGAAAGCAAGGATCGCACAGGCGTTAGTTTAATGAAATGTCCTCTCGTTTCAAAATCACTTTACATCCATGGCTCTTTGGTCGTTATAATGTTCGTTTGAAAATCACTCTCCATCCATGCTCACTTCATGTAAATGAAGTGATGATTGTTTCGACTAAAACTTTGAGATTCGCTTGAAAATTACTTTCCATCCATGCCCTCTTCATGGAAATGAAGTGATGTTTGTTCCGACGATAACTTTGCGATTCTGCTGATCGAATTTCAAGAATTTTGGGCCGTATGAATTGGCCCGCGTGTATCGAAAGAGCATAGAAAGCGAGGATCGCACAGGCGTTAGTTCAATGAAATGTCCTCTCGTTTCAAAATCACTTTCCATCCATACTCACTTCATGGAAATGAAGTGATGATTGTTCCGACTACAACTTTGCGATTCTGCTGATCAAATTTCAAGAATTTTGGAAAATCAATCAGCCGTCGTATGAATTGGCCTGCGGGTATCGAAAGAGCATAGAAAGCAAGGATCGCAAAGGCGATAGTTTAATGAAATTTCCTCTCTGCCTAGAGCACTTGGAAAGTGTATTAATTAGATGATTATTAAACATTTAGAAGATTATGTCTCGATTTCGCCTATGGAATCATTGAAATATGTATATCGGAAGTTTATTGCGAAGACAAAAAATGTAATGAAATGTAATCAAATTAAAAACTGTACCACTGTTCCACAACATTGATATTGATGATGACGATTGTATACAGATAATACCAACTTGTGTATGCATGTGAAAAAATAAAATTGAGCGAATATTTTTTTCCACTAAATAACTAAAAAGCAGGTGGTTTGTATGTTCAAAAGCAACAAAAAGAAAAACAGCAACACAAAAAGTAAGGAAGAGGGTGAAAATACCTTTTATCATGTTGTTGTTGTTGCTTTTAACAAGCAACAAGTAAAAAGTTTTACATTGTACCACGTACTACAAACAAATCAACAATAAATTCATATATACGCACACATACATACACTCTCACGCGAGTAATGGTGTTTAAATTAACAGAAGCAGAAGTAAAAAACCAAAAAGAATATAAAGAAAAGAAAAAGACCCAAATATAAGGGAGCTGATGATAATGGTGCGGCAAAAAGTATATACAATATGTACAATTGAGATGATAACATGAACAATTTTATTTTGTTGCGAACGACGAGGACGAAAGAAATGAGAATGAGAAATTATTGAACAGACAAACAAAGCATGTGCGTGGAAATGCTGCATTGCTGCTATTTTTTTTGTTTTGAGACTTTTAAAATTACAACAGCAACAACAACAACAAAAACTACAACAAGAGTATGATAAAAGAAAACTAAATCAAGTTCCTACCCAGACTTGAAAAAAAAAACACAAAAACAAAAGGGATAGATACAGAAGAGAAATAATATTAAAACAATATACAACAACAACATGATAAGTGATAACTATGCAAATAAAAGTGCTGCCTGAGTTTCAGCAACAGTTGACTCCATCCTATAGTCTTAAAAGTAGTCTATAGTCGAGTCACTAGACTAATCTCAAGCCAAGCCTATCGACCAGATTATGATCGAGCCTTTCGACTAGTTTGTGGTCTGATCTATCGATTAGTCTTTAGTCAAGTCTCTTAACTAGTCTATCCACTATGTTGTGGTCTAATTTTTCGACTAGTCTAGTCTTTCCTAGTCTTTCTATTAACTAGTCCATAGTCTAGTCTATCGACGAGTCTATCCACTAATATTTAGTATAGTTTACAATCGACTGGTCTGTAATCTTGTCAATCGATTGGTCTGTAGTCTAGACTATAGACAAGTCTGTAGTCTAGTTCATCAACTAGAGAGAAATCTAGTCTATCGAGTAATCTCAATTTTAGTTTATCGAATAGCTGGTAGTCTAACCTATTGAACAGTCTATAGACTAGTCATTCCACTAGTATATTGACTGGTCTGTAGTCTAGTCTATCGGTTAGCCTGTAGTCAAGTCTATCGATTAGTGTGTGGTCAAGTCTATCGGCTAGTCTGCACTCAAGTCGTTTAACTAGCCTATCCACTAGTCTGCAGTCTATTCTTTCGACTAGTCTGTAGTCTTTTCTATTAACTAGTCTGTAGTCTAGTATATCGATGAGTCCATCCACTAATTTTTGGTCTAGTCTATCGAGTAGTCTGCAATCTAGTCTGTAGACTAATCTTTAGTCTTGTCAATCGACTGGTCTGTAGTCTAGACTAGTCTGTAGTCTTGTTCATAGACTAAAGAGTAAGTCTATCGAGTAATCTGTAGTCTAGTCTGTAGTTTAGACTATTGACTTGTCTGTAGTCTGGCCTATCGACTAATCTATAGTCTATCCTAAAGACAAGACTTTAGTCTAGTCTACCGACTAGTCTATAGTGTAGTCTATCGACTTGTCTGTAGTCTACTTTATTGACTAGTATGTAGTCTAGCATATAATCTGGTCTGTCGACTAGTCAGCAGGCTATTATATCTACTAGTCTGCAGTCTAGTCTATCGACTATTCTGTAGTCTAGCCTATCCACTAATCTGTAGTCTTTTCGACTGGTCTGTAGTATATCGACTATTCTGTAGTCTAGTCTATCGACTATTCTGTTGTCTAGTCTATCGACTATTCTGTAGTCTAGTCTATCGACGTGTCTGTAACCTAGTTTATTGACTAATTTGTGGTCTATTTTACAGACTAGTCTGTAATCTAATCTATTAACTGGTTTCTGTTCTGTAGTCTAATTTATCGACTAGTTTGCAGTCTACTTTATCGACGAGTTTATTGACTAATTTGTGATCTATTTTATCGACTAGTCTGTAGTTTATCCTATTAACTGGTGTCTAGTGTAGTCTTTTGACTGGGGTGTAGTCTAGTTTATCGGCTAGTCTGCAGTCTATTCTATAGACTAGTCTGTACTCTAGTATATCGATAAGTTTGTAGTCTATTCTATCGATTAGTTTGTAGTTTTTGTCTGGTCTACAATCTACTCTATCGATTAATCTGTAGTCTAGTTAGTTTGTAGTCAAGTCTATCGACGTGTCTATAACCTAGTTAATTGACTAATTTGTGGTCTATTCTATAGACTAGTCTGTAATCTATCCTATTAACTGGTGTCTAGTGTAGACTTTTGACTGGTCTGTGTCTAGTTTATCGACTAGTCTGCAGTCTATTCTATCGACTAGTCTGTAGTCTAGTCTATCGATAAGTTTGTAGTCTATTCTATCGATAAGTTTGTTGTTTTTGTCTGGTCTGCAGTCTAGTTTATCGATTAATCTGTAGTCTAGTTATTCGACTAATCTGTAGTCTAGTCCATCGACTAGTCTGTACGATAGCCTAAAGACTAGTTTTTACTCTAGCTTATTGACTATTTTGTGGTTTAATCTATCGACTAGTCTGTACTTTAATCTTTCGACATCCATACATACACACACCTACAATTTCTCAAAAAAAAAAAAAAAAAAAAAAAACATGATGTAAACTTGTATTAGTGCAAAAAATCTCTCAAAAAGAACCTAAAACATATTTTCCGATATAAAGCGAAAAAAAACAGCACAAGTAGTAAAAGAAAGAAGTTTAATTAAAGACTATCCGAAAAAAATGACGCATAGTAGAGATAAAGATTACAACAAAAAACGAAAGTGATAAAACGCAATAAATGGATAAAATAATACTCATACGCAAGCATAAACTAACAAATACAAACTAATGGGAATGAAAACTTGTTTTATTTAGTTCGCTCTTGCTTACTCACACTCCCTTTTATGCTCTTTTAACAGTTTCCCGTTAGCTTTTACAAACTGGGTGTTTTATTTCTTTTCTGTTCTTTTTTTTTGGACATTTTTTTTGTTGTATGATTTTAGGGTTTCGTTGTAAAGTCGTTGAGTTTCGTTAAGATTTCGTTAGGGCATGTTATGTTTTTTTTCAGATTTTCATTAGCATGTGTATGAATGTAATAGTGTATGTGTGTGTGTTTGGTCTGATGATGAATGGTCATGGAAAAAGGTACCGCAGAAAAACGGTTCTGTAAAGCTGTTGTTCGTTCTCTTGTTTTGTTTTAGTTCCTCTTTTTATAACCGTTTCGCAGGTTTATTTTTTTGTCTTTAAAACAAATCTCTGTCAGTCTTTCTGTCTGTCTTTAGATTTCCCCTATACGAACGGTAAATTCAACATAAACTGTAACTGTTTTGTTAAAACGACATGTGCTATTCAGGTCTGATTTGTTCGTTTCGGGTCTGGCCTGTTTTATTTGTCTCCTGCAGAAAAAAAGGAGAGTTGCGCAAAATAACCAAAAATCAAATATAGCACAAATATTTTTCTTCTACGTTTTTTGCTTTTCTTTATGTGTTGCTGTCTTTTTGGCTGATTTTTTTTTGTTGTTTGTTTTCATTTTTCTAGGCTAGTTAATAATCAAACTGTTTAGTTTCCTTTCCCTATCTCTATCTATCTTTCTCTTCTCACACACCAACACACACATACACACACAATTTAACTGTAAATTCTTTTTTGTTAACGGTATAAATGTTTGTTTAAGTCCTAAAACCATTGTTGCCTTGATGATTTCCTTTATAGTTTTTGTTTTTGCTACTGCCTTTATTTGTTTTAATTGTTGTTGTTAATATTTGTTGATATTTCTTTTTTTCTCTTCTTCTTCTTTAAAGTGTTACCATGGTGGTTTCACATTATTGTTGGTGTTTTCATGGCTGTTTGTATTTTATCACTAGTTTTAGGTGATGTTAATATGTTGTAATATAAAAAAAGCTCTTAAATATACATATATTAGTTCATAGTCTATAGAATACAGAATACTATAGTCTAGTCTACACTCAATAGTCTAGTCTATAATATAGACTTGTCTATAGTCTAGTCAATAGACTAGTCTATTCTATAGTCTAAAGTCTAGTCTATATTCTAGGCAATAGTATACTCTATAGTCAAGACCATAGTCTATAGTCTAGTCTATAGTCAAGTCTATAGTCTAGTCTATAGTCTAGTCTATAGTCTAGTCTATAGTCTAGTCTATAGTCTAGTCTATAGTCTAGTCTATAGTCTAGTCTATAGTCTAGTCTATAGTCTAGTCTATAGTCTAGTCTATAGTCTAGTCTATAGTCTAGTCTATAGTCTAGTCTATAGTCTAGTCTATAGTCTAGTCTGTATTCTAGTCTGTAGTCTAGTCTATAGTCTAGTCTATAGTCTAGTCTATAGTCTAGTCTATAGTCTAGTCTATAGTCTAGTCTATAGTCTTGTCTATAGTCTTGTCTATAGTCTAGTCTATAGTCTAGTCTATAGTCTAATCTATAGTCTAATCTATAGTCTTGTTTATAGTCTAGTCTATAGTCTAATCTATCCCACAGTATGTCGTCTAGTCTAAACAGATTAATAAAAGGTTTTAAGTCTTTTAAATAACATCAATTCTTTAAAGAAACGTCTCTGTAATAAAAAATGCTTATTTGCCAAAAACTATACAACAGAAAAAACGTAAAAGATATAAAATTAAGAAAATAAATTTAAAGAAATCCTATAAAATTGTAAGACTTTGTTGTACACATAAAATATACACACAACTAAAATGAACTTCTTTAAAAATAATCATCTGTATGTACATATATTAGGCTGTCCCCATAAAAAAAGTGTCCCTCTTTATTTTGTAAATTCCTTTTTCGATGCGAGCTTAATATGGTTTGAAATATCTTTCGAATAAAACAAACACTTTAATACCCAACACTTATACATACACTTATGCCCAGATCAAGTAAGTAAGTGTTTGTATATATTTGTTTAAATACCTCTACTTGTACACACACACATACACTCAGTTAAAAGTTTAGTGACATTTAACAGCATTTTGTGCTTCTTTATCTTGAATTTTTGATTCGGCAAAAGTTAAAATAAATTGTGAAATCCATTAGATCTTATTATGTATTAATGTTTTATATATAGCACAACTACTGCTACAACTATGTATACAATGTATGTATACCATACACACTATATGTACATACACATTTATTACATACAGAATTTAAGTTAGCAAAGAATATTTGGCTTGCGTAGGTTTATGGAGTAAATATGTGTAAGATTGAAACCCGGTAGTTTTAAGGGATTGAGTAAACTCTATGTTTTATAGACTAGTCTAGTCTATAGCCTAGTTTATAGTAGAGTCTATGGTCTAGTATATAGTCTTGTCTATAGTCTAGCCTATAGTCTATCCTATTGTCTATTTTATAGACTAGTCTATATTCTAGTTTATAGTCTAGTCTATATTCTAGTCTACAGTCTAGTCTATATTCTAGTCTATAGTCTAGTCTATATTCTAGTCTATAGTCTAGTCTATAGTCTAGTCTATAGTCTAGTCTATATTATAGTCTATAGTCTAGTCTAGTCTATAGTCTAGTCTTAGTCTAGTCTATAGTCTAGTTTATAGTCTAGTCTATAGTCTAGTTTATAGTCTAGTCTATAGTCTAGTCTATAGTCTAGTCTATAGTCTAGTCTATAGTCTAGTCTA
>NC_060954.1:8266654-8276682 GCF_022045245.1 Lucilia cuprina
AGACTATATACTAGACTATATACTAGACTATAGACTAGACTATAGACTGGACTATAGACTAGACTATAGACTAGACTAAAGACTAAACTATAGACTAGACTATAGACTTGACTATAGAATAGACTATAGACTAGACTATAGACTAGATCTACGACTAAAGACAAGACTATAGACAAGACTATAGACTAGACTATAGACTATACTAAAGACTTGATATAAGACTGGACTTACGACTATAGACAAGACTATAGACTAGACTATAGACTAAACTATAGACTATACCATAGACTAGACTATGAACTACACTATAGACTAGACTAAAGACTTGACTTAAGACTAGACTACACTATAAACAAGACTTTAGACTAAACCGTCAACTAGACCACAGATTAGACTATACACTAGACTATAAACTAGACAATAGAATAGACTATAGACTAGACTTTAGACCAGGTTACAGACTAGACTTTAGACTAAACAAAAATTGAACTATTGTGACGTCAATGTCTTTGTTATTGCTTTTAATAACTTTTCATTTCACCTCACGTTTACTTGCATGAGTTTTTATTATAAAAAATCGACTTGTGTAAATTATAATTACAAACAACTAGAAAGAAAAGTCATTAAAGTTGCAATTCTACACTTACTCTTAGACTTCTACACTCTGCATTTCACCAGATTACTAGAGCGACATTTCATATATGTACTACTAATAGTCATGGTTCTAAAACTGACATGACACGACATGCTCGATATGAGTTCAAGTATTATTTAGAAAATGTTCTGTTAAACTTTTGTTGTGTATAAATGTGTAAATGTGTTTTTATTTTTTTTTTTTTTATTTTGCGAAAGTAACAACATTCTAATGTATTCCAAATAAATACATTAGATTTGCGTGTTACATGCATATTGTATTTGAGTAACTCTCACTGCATGTAATGTTTTATTTTATTTTTTTCTTCCTTCGGTAATAAAATTGAAAATTGTTATTGTTGTTAGGGATATTTATTGTTGTTCTTGTTGTTGCTGTTTTTTACATTAACAAGTTTATAGTTGATTTAAAGGAATTCTTGTTTTTAGATCCAGATAAGATCGTTGCAAAAAACAATTTATTATAAATTATAAAACACACTTTTTTGATATGATGCTAATTTTTTGGATTTATTTGCTTATAATCATGACCAACTTATAGTCATGACTAGACTATAGATCGGATTATAGACTAAACTGTTGACTAGACAGTAGATTAGACTATAGACTAAAATAAAGACTAGATTATAGATTGGACTATATACTAGAATATTGGATAGACCATATACTAGACTATAGACTGGACGACTACAGACTATACTATAAACTGGAATAGACTAGTCTAGTCTATAGTCTATTCTATAGTCAAGTCTATATTCTAGTCTATAGTCTAGTCTATAGTCTAGTCTATAGTCTAGTCTATAGTCTAGTCTATAGTCTAGTCAATAGTCTAGTCTATAGTCTAGTCTATTGTCTAGTCTATAGTCTAGTCTATAGTCTAGTCTATAGTCTAGTCTATAGTCTAGTCTATAGTCTAGTCTATAGTCTAGTCTATAGTCTAGTCTATAGTCTAGTCTATAGTCTAGTCTATAGTCTAGTCTATAGTCTAGTCTATGTCTGTCTATAGTCTAGTCTATAGTCTAGTCTATAGTCTAGTCTATAGTCTAGTCTATAGTCTAGTCTATAGTCTAGTCTATAGTCTAGTCTATAGTCTAGTCTATAGTCTAGTCTATAGTCTAGTCTATAGTCTAGTCTATAGTCTAGTCTATAGTCTAGTCTATAGTCTCGTCTATAGTCTAGTCTATAGTCTAGTATATAGTCTAGTCTATAGTCTAGTCTATAGTCTAGTCTATAGTCTAGTCTATAGTCTAGTCTATAGTTTAGTCTATAGTCTAGTCTATAGTCTAGTCTATAGTCTAGTCTATAGTCTAGTCTATAGTCTAGTCTATAGTCTAGTCTATAGTCTAGTCTATAGTCTAGTCTATAGTCTAGTCTATAGTCTAGTCTATAGTCTATCTATAGTCTAGTCTATAGTCTAGTCTATAATCTAGTCTATAGTCTAGTCTATAGTCTAGTCTATAGTCCAGTCTATAGTCTAGTCTATAGTCTAGTCTATAGTTTAGTCTATAGTCTAGTCTATAGTCTAGTCTAGTCTATAGTCTATAGTCTAGTCTATAGTTTAGTCTTTAGTTCAGTCTAAAGACTAGACTATAGACAAAACTATAAACCAGACTAAAGACTAGACTAACGACTGAACTAAAGACTAAACTATAGTCTTGATTATAGACTAGACTATGGAATAAACTATAGACTAAACTATAGACTACACTTTAGACTAGACTATAGACTAGACTTTAGCTTAGACTATAGACTAGACTAGACTATACAATTAAGCATGAAATAAACTAAAGACTAAACCATAGACTAGACTATAGGTTAGACTTTGGACTAGACCAGAGACTAGACTACAAACCTATTTATAGTTGCGCCTATTGACTAATTCATAATCCTGTTCATTGCCCAGTTAATAGTTGATCATGAGAAAATCTTTACTTTTGTTTAGATGTTTTCAAGAATAATGGGCCCAAACCTATTATTTTGGTTTTCATTTTATTTTGTATTAAATAGATAGAAAAAGAGGTTTTCTTCTCCGTTGCGATGACGAATTTGTTGACAAAAATAAATGTGTAAACATGACATAGTGAAATAAAAATTTCGAAAATGTTTTATCGATAAATCGTGCATGTTGAATAAATAAAATAAACCAAACTTTTAGTCTTACAAACTTATTACAAATAAAAATAAAAAAAACAAACAAAATCTACTTGCTTGCACATATATACAAACATACACACATAGATATGTACATACACATGAGTACGTTTTAAAGCATAAAAAAACATTTTAGGAAAAGTTTCTTTTAAACCCACCCCCTCCATCAACAAATACACATTTCCTTTCTTCATATGTATATAGAACTCATTTGAAAAGTATTTCCGTTAGCTACACACACTCACACTCTCGTTCTCATACTCTTCAAAATAAATGTTATTTTTATGTTTCTTATAAAATAACAACAGCTACTACAACAAATAAGTATGAATTTCATACAAGATAACAATAACAGCAAAAAGTAGATTATTTCTGCCATTAAATTGTTGTTGTTTATTTTGTTGTTCTCCTCCTGTATGTCCTTAAATGAAACTGGAGTACTCCTGCTAACATTACTCTAAAGCGTATAAGTATTTTATTGATTGGAATGATGTCATTAGTAAGATTTGTCAATTATTTAACAAGTATCTTGAAACTTGTAGATATTTTTCTTACTTTATTCAGGGAGATAACGCAAAGAAAGTCTCATTAATGTCTCTTAGAGGATGTAACAACTAATTGTTGAAATTGAGTTTGTTTGCCTTAAGCCCCATCCCACTGCTCATTCGTTCACAACCTATTTTTTAGATTACATTTTATTTCCTTTCTTTAATACATATTTAACTTACTTAAACACATTTATAAAATGTAGTTTTTATTTGTACAATAATTTGACTTTATTTTTAGACTTAAAGACAAAATTTTTGTGATCTGCATATAAAGTAGTTGAACGCTTTTCTTTTAGCAAAAGGGAGTGAAATATTTTATTATCTCTTCTTTAAATTGTGTCACTTTGCAAAAAAATAAAAAAAAAATGCGGTTTTGCCACTGTAAGTTTGTTGAACAGGGACGTGAGCAAGAAAAAATATTAGTCATGTCAACAGTCTAGTGTATAGTACAGTTTATAGTCTAGTTTATAGTCTAGTCTATAGTCTAGTTTATAGTCTAGTTAATAGTCTAGTCTATAGTCTAGTCTAAAGTGTAGTCTATAGTCTAGTCTATAGTCTAGTCTATAGTCTAGTCTATAGTCTAGTCTATAGTCTAGTCTATAGTCTAGTCTATAGTCTAGTCTATAGTCTAGTCTATAGTCTAGTCTATAGTCTAGTCTATAGTCTAGTCTATAGTCTAGTCTATAGTCTAGTCTATAGTCTAGTCTATAGTCTAGTCTATAGTCTAGTCTATAGTCTAGTCTATAAACAAGTCTATAGTCTAGTATAAAGTCTAGTCTATAGTCTAGTCTTTGTTTCTATCTATAGTCTTGCATTTTATAAGTCCTTATAAAATTACCCTTGTAAAATATCACCGCTTGTATGAATATGCATGTATAAATAAAAAAAAAACGTATTTAATACATAAACTTGGTAACCATGAATTAAAATAACACCCATTTTTTTGTAATAAACAGTTAGTGTTCGACAAAAACAAAAATAAACACAACAGCAGCAAACAACTAAATATAAAAAGTTAATGTAATTGCATCCGTATCCTTTAAGGCTCCATTTTTAAATAGATTTATTCATAAATTTAGTACACATACACATGAAAATATATGTACAACGTACAAAAATAGCAGCAACAAGAAGAAAAATTAATGACGAAAACATATATAGCGTAACTATGTTAGGAACATTTTATGTTTTTTTACTGCTGCTATTTTTTCTATAACAAAAGAACTTAAGTGTTTGTTTTTCAAGTATAGAGATCGATGCTTTCGTCCAGTTCACAATCGAGACTTTCAAACAGTCTTTATTCTAGACACGATCAGTTTATACTTTTGACTAGACTATAATTCATGTTATAGGCTATCGACCAGTTCAACTTCGAAAGTATGGACCAGTTCGTAGACAAAACTGTTTACATGTTTATGGTCGACACTATTGAAGAGCTTACAGCTTATAGGCGCGGCAATCAAAGTGATTTGAGATTATAGATCACATATTGGTCGAAATTGTTAAACAGTAACTATAGACCAGTTAATAGTCAAAAATATCGATGTTTTTGTTTGACTGCTTTGCTTTTGATATCTTCCCTCTCTCTCTAAGCATTAGTACCAGTGATAAGCACCCATAAATAAATATTTTAAACCCTCAAACTGTAACGATTACTAACTACCGTTAAATCGTTCTAAACCATTTTCTTATGGTATGACATAAAAATTATACATGGTATTTACAATAATATTTTCTTTTATGAAACATAAGACAAAAACATTTGTTTTATTATCTTCATTTTGTTTTTTTTTTTCTATATATATTTCTTTGTATTTATACATATGTATGTATGTGTTTAACAACCATGAACCTGAAAATTAAGCCATAACTTATGATTGTTAAATGAGCAAAAAAAAAAAATATTAAAAGTCAATACCAGGAAAAAACCAATAGCAACAAAATAAAAAAATATTTATGTTTGTTTATATGTACATATGTATGTACAACTTATAACATTTATAAAACACATGTAACAGAAATATTTATGACACAGTCATGACAATACAATTGCAATGGACATGTTGGTGAAAACCATAAATAAGTTCAATAATAATATTAAACAAAGAATAATAATGATACAAGTACAAGTATGTAGAGCATATGTACAGAAATCGATTGTTTATATTAAGGTGAAATTCTAAACAATTTTGAGAGTTTAAGACAAGTTTGTAGTCCTGAGTATAGACTAGTCTATAGTCCAGAGTATAGACTAGTCTATAGTCCAGAGTATAGACTAGTCTATAGTCCCGAGTATAGACTAGTCTATAGTCCAGAGTATAGACTAGTCTATAGTCCCGAGTATAGACTAGTCTATAGTCCAGAGTATAGACTAGTCTATAGTCCCGAGTATAGACCAGTCTATAGTCCAGAGTATAGACTAGTCTATAGTCCCGAGTATAGACTAGTCTATAGTCCAGAGTATAGACTAGTCTATAGTCCAGAGTATAGACTAGTCTATAGTCCAGAGTATAGACTAGTCTATAGTCCAGAGTATAGACTACTATAGTCTAGTCTATAGTCTAGTCTATAGTCTAGTCTATAGTCTAGTCTATAGTCTAGTCTATAGTCTAGTCTATAGTCTAGTCTATAGTCTAGTCTATAGTCTAGTCTATAGTCTAGTCTATAGTATAGTCTATAGTATAGTCTATAGTCTAGTCTATAGTCTAGTCTATAGTCTAGTCTATAGTCTAGTCTATAGTCTAGTATATAGTCTAGTCTATAGTATAGTCTATAGTCTATAGTATAGTCTATAGTCTAGTCTATAGTCTAGTCTATAGTTTTGTCTATAGTCTAGTCTATAGTCTAGTCTATAGTCTAGTCAATAGTCTAGTCTACAGTCTAGTCTATAGTCTAGTTTATAGTCTAGTCTATAGTCTAGTTTATAGTTTAGTCTATAGTCTAGTCTATAGTCTAGTCTATAGTCTAGTCTATAGTCTAGTCTATAGTCTAGTCTATAGTCTAGTCTATAGTCTAGTCTATAGTCTATAGTCTAGTCTATAGTCTAGTCTATAGTCTAGTCTATAGTCTAGTCTATAGTCTAGTCTATAGTCTAATCTATAGTCTAGTCTATAGTCTAGTCTATAGTCTAGTCTATAGTCTAGTCTATAGTCTAGTCTATAGTCTAGTCTATAGTCTAGTCTGTATTCTAGTCTGTAGTCTAGTCTATAGTCTAGTCTATAGTCTAGTCTATAGTCTAGTCTATAGTCTAGTCTATAGTCTAGTCTATAGTCTTGTCTATAGTCTTGTCTATAGTCTAGTCTATAGTCTAGTCTATAGTCTAATCTATAGTCTAATCTATAGTCTTGTTTATAGTCTAGTCTATAGTCTAATCTATCCCACAGTATGTCGTCTAGTCTAAACAGATTAATAAAAGGTTTTAAGTCTTTTAAATAACATCAATTCTTTAAAGAAACGTCTCTGTAATAAAAAATGCTTATTTGCCAAAAACTATACAACAGAAAAAACGTAAAAGATATAAAATTAAGAAAAATAAATTTAAAGAAATCCTATAAAATTGTAAGACTTTGTTGTACACATAAAATATACACACAACTAAAATGAACTTCTTTAAAAATAATCATCTGTATGTACATATATTAGGCTGTCCCCATAAAAAAAGTGTCCCTCTTTATTTTGTAAATTCCTTTTTCGATGCGAGCTTAATATGGTTTGAAATATCTTTCGAATAAAACAAACACTTTAATACCAACACCTTATACATACACTTATGCCCAGATCAAGTAAGTAAGTGTTTGTATATTTGTTTAAATACCTCTACTTGTACACACACACATACACTCAGTTAAAAGTTTAGTGACATTTAACAGCATTTTGTGCTTCTTTATCTTGAATTTTTGATTCGGCAAAGTTAAAATAAATTGTGAAATCCATTAGATCTTATTATGTATTAATGTTTTATATATAGCACAACTACTGCTACAACTATGTATACAATGTATGTATACCATACACACTATATGTACATACACATTTATTACATACAGAATTTAAGTTAGCAAAGAATATTTGGCTTGCGTAGGT
Source organism: Lucilia cuprina (assembly GCF_022045245.1). Classification (NCBI taxonomy): domain Eukaryota; kingdom Metazoa; phylum Arthropoda; class Insecta; order Diptera; family Calliphoridae; genus Lucilia; species Lucilia cuprina. The sequence goes on from NC_060954.1 coordinate 8,274,088, forward strand.
TTATGGAGTAAATATGTGTAAGATTGAAACCGGTAGTTTTAAGGGATTGAGTAAACTCTATGTTTTATAGACTAGTCTAGTCTATAGCCTAGTTTATAGTAGAGTCTATGGTCTAGTATATAGTCTTGTCTATAGTCTAGCCTATAGTCTATCCTATTGTCTATTTTATAGACTAGTCTATATTCTAGTTTATAGTCTAGTCTATATTCTAGTCTACAGTCTAGTCTATATTCTAGTCTATAGTCTAGTCTATATTCTAGTCTATAGTCTAGTCTATAGTCTAGTCTATAGTCTAGTCTATATTATAGTCTATAGTCTAGTCTAGTCTATAGTCTAGTCTTAGTCTAGTCTATAGTCTAGTTTATAGTCTAGTCTATAGTCTAGTTTATAGTCTAGTCTATAGTCTAGTCTATAGTCTAGTCTATAGTCTAGTCTATAGTCTAGTCTATAGTCTAGTCTATAGTCTAGTCTATAGTCTAGTCTATAGTCTAGTCTATAGTCTAGTCTATAGTCTAGTCTATAGTCTAGTCTATAGTCTAGTCTATAGTCTAGTCTATAGTCTAGTCTATAGTCCAGTCTATAGTCTAGTCTATAGTCCAGTCTATAGTCTTGTCTATAGTCTAGTCTATAGTCTAGTCTATAGTCTAGTCTATAGTCTAGTCTATAGTCTTGTCTATAGTCTAGTCTATAGTCTAGTCTATAGTCTAGTCTATAGTCTTGTCTACAGTCTAGTCTATAGTCTAGTCTATAGTCTAGTCTATAGTCTAGTCTATAGTCTAGTCTATAGTCTAGTCTATAGTCTAGTCTATAGTCTAGTCTATAGTCTAGTCTATAGTCTAGTCTATAGTCTAGTCTATAGTCTAGTCTATAGTCTAGTCTATAGTCTAGTCTATAGTCTAGTCTATAGTCTAGTCTATGGACTAGTCTATAGTCTAGTCTATAGTCTAGTCTATAGTCTAGTCTATAGTCTAGTCTATAGTCTAGTCTATAGTCTAGTCTATAGTCTAGTCTATAGTCTAGTCTATAGTCTAGTCTATAGTCTAGTCTATAGTCTAGTCTATAGTCTAGTCTATAGTCTAGTCTATAGTCTAGTCTATAGTCTAGTCTATAGTTTAGTCTACAGTCTAGTCTATAGTCTAGTCTATAGTCTAGTCTATAGTCTAGTCTATAGTCTAGTCTATAGTCTAGTCTATAGTCTAGTCTATAGTCTAGTCTATAGTCTAGTCTATAGTCTAGTCTATAGTCTAGTCTATAGTAGTCTAGTCTATAGTCTTGTCTACAGTCTAGTCTATTGTCTAATCCATAGTGTGGTCTGTAGTCTAGTCTATAGTCTGATCTATAGTCTAGTCTATAGTCTGGTCTATAGTCTAGTCTATAGTCTAGTCTATAGACCAGTTTATAGTCAGGTCTATAGTCTAGTCTATAGAGTTGTCTATAGTCTAGTCTTTAATCTAGGCTATAATTTAAAGTGTAGTCTATAGTCTAGTCTGTAGACTTGTCTATATAGTATGTAGCTCAATCGACATTATGGACTATATTTTTGTTTATAGTCTCGAACAATATAAATTGTTTTCCTAAAAATGAAAGGAATTTGTCTCCAGAACTACTGTAATATCCCTTTATCGTATCTTATTAAATTTCTAGTTTTCCTATAAAGAACTTTCCTTATGGAACATTTTCTCTTATCATCGAAATTTTCACAGAAACTAAATGCGATTTTCAAGGATTATTTACAATCCAAACACGTACTATTTATGTTAAATGTATATTTACCCACAATATTATAGAACATTTCAATTAGTGTAGGTATTTCCTTAAAATATTGTCTTTCTTACATCAACTCTAGATGACAATAGAGTCAAATTGAATTAAATTCTTACACTTAATCTTCTGTTAAATTCTTAGGGCCTTATGCAAAAACGATTATTAAAGTTAACAATGGTTTACTGTACACTTTTTCCATATAAAAACAGGTTTTAACAACCATTGTTAAGTTAATAATCGTTTTTGTATAAGGCGGTTAAAGTTTTAAAAGTTTTAAAAAATTATAAAACAAAAACTTTTCACTTTTACTCAATAATAACTTAATTATTTATTGTTTAGCTAAAACTTTTATAACTATTTTCCTTTCTTTAAAACACCTATTAATTGTTAACATTTTTACCAATTCCTTTTCTCATTATCACTGTTACGACTTGTCTCATTATACTTTTACTTTCTTCCTTTATTTTGTTAAAAATTTAGCTAAATAATTTACTTTTTAGTATAAAAATTTTAAGTATTTTATAAGGGAAGTTAAAGCTAATTTTAATTATTTCCCTTTCCTTTTAAAAAACGGAAATTAATTTTCTTTTTTTTCGATTTGACATTGTATTATTAAATTTAATTTCTACTCAAATAAGTCAATAGAATATTTCTATTAATAAATGTTTATTTGTTGGAGGAAAAGATTAAAAACGGAATTGGGAGTTGTCTATAATTATTATTAGCTTTTTATACCCTACACCACTATAGTGGGGAGGGTATTATACGTTTGTGCTGATGTTTGTAACATACAAAAATATTGGTCCAATACCCACCTTAAAGTATACCGAT
>NC_060954.1:8276782-8278281 GCF_022045245.1 Lucilia cuprina
AGACTATAGACTAGACTATAGACTAGACTATAGACTAGACTATAGACTAGACTATAGACTAGACTATAGACTAGACTATAGACTAGACTATAGACTAGACTAAAGAGTGTGCTATAATTTAAATATAGACTAAAGACCAGTCTTTAGATCAGACTATAGTCAAGACTATAGAGCAAGCTAACGTTCCAAATATATTATAAACTTAATCCAGTTTCCTACTTTAACCAAGTTAAGTTTTGCTAACGAAAAGTTTAAATTCCATTTGGCAAATTTTTGTTTTCGGTAGACTACCTTAGGTATTGGAACCTCAAATTAAATGTGTTAAAACCTAAGTGTCAACACATTTACACGCAACACACACACCATTTAGCATGAGGTCATTAGATGAGTTAAAAATGGGTAAAAATGCAAAAAATAGAACAATTTTCAAAACCCTCATGGAATTAGATAACCAAATAGACAAACCTACCAAACAACCCCATCAAAGTTACAACAAGTCAAATAGTTGAAAAAAAGAGCAAAAAACAAAATCCAAAAGTATTTGTTAGTTGATATAACGCTGGCAAGGTGGGTGTCATTGTTGCTAAATCTAATTACATTAATTGCAAAAAAAGTGGACTGATATGGAACATACTAAACTAATAGATTTGCACGAGCTTATTGACAGTGAAAGAAAAAATAAAAGTGTTTTTTTTTTCAGCTTAAATAAATTAATTTAAATAAAAGCCAAAGAAATAATACGATTCGATATCTTCTTATAACATTTCTTTTATCTGTTTAAGTAACATACTATTCCAAAGATTTCCAATTCTTTCGGTTTTATTATGCACTTGGAGTAAATACAAAGAGCAATAATAATAATGATGTTACTTTCTGTTTGCGTGAGTTGTCCTTAGGAAATATAATGAAAATGATGATGATAACAGTAATAGACATTATCCTGCGTATTAAACAAGGATAATCGGTCATAAACTTGTTTATTTAAAGACATAAAAGCCAAATGAAACTCACACCGAGAGACAGCAAGGAGTATTTTCTTTTGTTTTCCAAGTACCTATAATTTTTTTTGCCATAAAATGTTATGGTTAAAATAATATTAGGGAAGTTTTTCTCTATAATGGATTTGGAAGTAAACTGGACTTTACTGTAGACTAGTCTATACTCTGGAGTATAGACTACTCTATACTCTGGACTATAGACTAGTCTATACTCTGGACTATAGACTAGTCTATACCCTGGACTATAGACTAGTCTATACCTTGGACTATAGACTAGTCTATACCCCGGACTATAGACTAGTCTATATTCTGGACTATAGACTAGTCTATACCCTGGACTATGGACTAGTCTATACCCTGGACTATAGACTAGTCTATACTCTGGACTATAGAATAGTCTATACTCTGGACTATAGACTAGTCTATACTCTGGACTATAGACTAGTCTATACTCTGGACTATAGACTAGTCTATACTCTGGACTATAGACTAGTCTATACT
>NC_060954.1:8278381-8287984 GCF_022045245.1 Lucilia cuprina
AGTCTATAGTCTAGTCTATAGTCTAGTCTATTGTCTAGTCTATAGTCTAGTCTATAGTCTAGTCTATAGTCTAGTCTATAGTCTAGTCTATAGCCTAGTCTATAGTCTGGTCTATAGTCCATTCTATAGTCTAGTCTATAGTCTAGGTATAGTCTAGTCTATAGTCTAGGTATAGTCTAGTCTATAGTCTAGTCTATAGTCTAGTCTATAGACTAGTCTATAGTCTAGTCTATAGTCTAGTCTATAGTCTAGTTTATAGTCTAGTTTATAGTCTAGTCTATAGTCTAGTGTATAGTCTAGGTATAGTCTAGTCTATAGTCTAGTCTATATATTAGTCTATATATTAGCCTTTAGTTTAGTCTATAGTCTAGTCTAGACTAGTATATCGTGTAGTTTATAGTCTTGTGGATATTCTAGTCTATAGTAAAGTGAACTATGGACTACATTTTGGAGATTCGATTTTAGTGCATCTTTCACCTTTCCCCTTAAAATTGATAACCTTTTCAGTTTGATGTACAAGTTTTTCCAACAATTATTGTTCATACTTGTTGTTATTGCTTGTTGTTATAACTTTACTTTGCTGTACTAATCAACTAACTAACTAACTGTCTCAACTAATTGACTTAGTACAAGTTTGATGTTTTAAATAAAGTTTTCTCTTTTACCAAACTTATTCATTCAATTTAAAATGAAAAGAAGAAAATCTTTTGCTTTTAACTATAAGAATCATACTGTGAATAAACTGGTTGTATAAATTTAGCAGAAGTAAAAGGAAAATTGATTGTTTTGACGCCACTTGGCCCATTTTAAACGTACACACACACAGTTGCAGACAAGTCAGAAAAACAACAAGAGATCAACCTTTGTTATATGTATATTCATTTCGATGTCTTAAGTTATTTAAGCAGTTGTCACAGCTGAGACCTGTTTCTTTTACTTTATTATTAGAAACCTTTTGTCATGCTTTTAAGCTAATGGTGGGTGGATTTTTGTTAACCATTTCTTTTTTTTCGAAAATTTTATATTTAAATGTTTACTTTGCTAGCTAACCATTTTTTTGGTGGTGTAAACATTATTTACTGCTTTTTTGTGCCGCTACATGTTTACAATTTTTAATTAAGGAAAAAAGTTGATATCATGGTATAATATGTCCCTAAGGTTTTAGCTTTAATCTCAAATCCTTGAGGCTAAACACAACTAGTTAGAAAGTCACCCTTAAATGTACATATGTATGTGTTTTTGAACTACCCAGTGGGTCTTTTGGGTGGTTTTTAAGGGGATTGTTGGGGATTTTTTAAAAAAACAATTGTTAAAATAAAATTCCCCATGCAAACATTTGCTAATGAATAAATTAATATGTTGTGCAATAAACCTCCAACAACTAACGTCATTAACAGGAACTAACTACAACTAAAACGTTACTCATTTAAAGTATTCTAAAAAATTCTTGTTGAAATTTATTCGGTATAAAGTTTGTTAGCGTATAATAAACAATTTAATTAAAAATTTTGTATTTGCTTACAGTTTTATAAAAAAATCAACAAATTTTTTAGACTTTTTTAAAATGACCTCAAAAATTTTAAAGTGTCAAACAGCATTTTAAACTAGACCTAGTCTATAGTCTACTATTTAGCCTAATCTATAGCTTATTCTACAGTTTAGTCTTTAGTCTAATCTATAGTCTAGTCTATAGTTTAGACTATAGTCTAGTCTATAATTTAGTCTAGTCTATAGTCTAGTATATAGTCTAGTATATAGTCTAGTCTATAGTCTAGTCTATAGTCTAGTCTATAGTCTAGTCTATAGTCTAGTCTATAGTCTAGTCTATAGTCTAGTCTATAGTCTTGTCTATAGTCTAGTCTATAGTCTTGTCTATAGTCTAGTCTATAATCTAGTCTATAGTCTAGTCTATAGTCTAGTCTATAGACTAGCCTATAGTCTAGTCTATAGACTAGCCTATAGTCTAGTCTATAGTCTAATCTAGTCTATAGTCTAGTATATAATGTAGTGTATAGGTTAGCCAATAGTCTCGTCTATACTCTATTCTATAGACTATAACCTGGTCTAAATTTTAGTCTATATTCTAGTCTATATTTTAGTCTATATTCTAGTCTGTAGTCTAGTCTAGAATCTAGTCTACAGTGCAGAATATTGTCTTGTCTGTAGTCAAGTTTATAGTCTAGTCTATCGTCTAGTCTATAGTCTAATCTATAGTCTATTCTATAGTCTAGTCTATAGTCTAGTCTATAGTTTAGTCTATAGTCTAATCTATAGTATAGTCTATAGTCTAGTCTTTAGTCTAGTCTATAGTCTAGTCTTTAGTCTAGTCTATAGTCGAGTCAATAGTTTAGTCTATAGTCTAGTCTAGTCTATCGTCTAGTCAATAGTTTAGTTTATATTCTAGTCTAGTCTATATTCTAGTCTATAGTCTAGTCTATAGTCTTGTCTATAGTCTAGTCTATAATCTAATAGATATTCTAGTCTATTGTTTAGTTTATAGTCTAGTATATAGTCTAGTCTCTAGTCTACTCTACAACTAGTCTATAATTGGTCTATATTGTAGTCTATAGTCTAGAATATTGTCCTGTGTGTGGGCTAGTCTGTAGTTTTTTTTATATCTAGTCTATTGTCTAAAATCTAGTGTATATTCTATAGTCTATTTTTTAATCTAATCTATAGTCTAAACTATAGTCTGAGGTACAGTTTATTGAAAATACTATAATTTTTGTCTAGTATCCTATTTATCCTATAGTCTGGACAATGGTCGATGAACTAACAGCTCTTTTTGTAAAACTAATTTTCATTACAACCACGACAAGCAGTCTGATGGACGGACGACTACAAACACAAACTTTTATTTAAAAAACTACAAAGTGTAGGTTTTAAATGTAATTTTTCATTCATTGAACTGTTAAATATAAAATTTCCGCAAAAATACTGCAAGCAGCCAAGTCAAACTGTTTTCTATGCCACGCTAGCTATCAAATTATAATTGCCAAAATAGGAATAGCAAATAAACAATTGAAGTATTTATGGTTTGAAATAACAACTAAATATAAATTCAAAGCCAAAAATCAAATAAACTGGTTAAATGGAAATTTAAATTAAAGACAAATTCTAAAAATGTATTCATATACTTTAAAAGAGAAATGTACTCTAAAAATAATTTACTTCCTCAATCTCAGCACTTGATTGCATTAACACAAATTATATTTACCTTTCTAGAAAATGTTAGTTTATCTTGTTAAATAAAAAGTACTTTTAACAAAATGTTTATAAATAATAATAATAATAAAAACAACCTAAAACATGTCTTCGCATATTCATTAAACAAAAAATGAACCCCGTACTTTAAATTCAGTTGTATTTGAATTGTATTAGATAAAAACAAACGCAGGCTGGCTGGATGAATGTCAGGCAAACAAGAGGGTTGTTTTTGACATGTATTGTCCTGTAATAAATTTTAAAGAATAGAAACATTCTTTCCTTGTCCCAAGTAAACAAACAGGTGTTTGTTTGATTCACTACATACTTCTATACATACATAGAGAAATAATTTGATTTCACAGTGCTCCATAAAGAATATTTATGTGAGAATTATGGTTTGAATTCACCAGGATTGAGTTTGTATGGGGGTGTAGGTGTTTGAAAATGAACTCAATAAAAGTTAACTGTAATAGGAAAATGAACATGAACACATACATATGTATGTATGTATGTATGTATGTATGTATGTATGTATGTATGTATGTATGTATGTATGTATGTATGTATGTATGTATGTATGTATGTATGTATGTATGTATGTATGTATGTATGTATGTATGTATGTATACTACATACAAACTAACTAAAATATCGATTATTCATTTCTATACATTAAACCTACATTGAGAGAAAAATACGATATGACTATAGCTATAGGTATAGATAATAGACTTGGCTCGACAATAGACAATGTACTACACTAGTCTATCGCCGAGGCTGTAGACTAAATTCTAGATTATAGACTATACTACAGACAATACTGTAGACTAAAGACTAGACTAGTCTATATATTTGACTACAGACTAGACTATAGACTAGACTATAGACTAGACTATAGACTAGACTATAGACTAGACTATAGACTAGACTATAGACTAGACTATAGACTAGACTATAGACTAGATTATAGACTAGACTATAGACTAGACTATAGACTAGACTACATACTAGACGATAGACTAGACTATAGACTAGACTATAGACTAGACCATAGATTAGACTACATACTGGACTACAGACTAGACTGTAGACTAGACTATAGACTAGACTATAGACTAGACTACAGACTAGACTATAGACTAGACTACTGACTAGACTATAGACTAGAATGTAGAATATATTATAGACAAGCATATAGACTAGACTATAGACTAGACAATAGACTATACTATAGACTAGACTATAGAATAGACTACACTATAAACTAGACTATAGACTAGACCATAGACTACACTATAAACTAGGCTATAGACTAGACCATAGACTACACTATAAACTAGACCATAGACTAGACTAAAGACTAGACTATAGACTAGACTATAGACTAGACTATAGACTAGACTATAGACTAGATTATAAACTAGAGTAAAGACTACACTACAGACTAGACTATAGACTAGATTATAAATTAGACTTAAGACTAGACTATAGACTAGACTATAGACTAGACTATAGACTAGACTATAGACTAGACTATTGACTAGACTATAGACTAGACTATAGACTAGACTAAAGACTAGACTATAGACTAGACCAAACTATAAACCAGAATAAAGTTCTGTTCTATAGGCCAAACCTTAGAACAGACTATAGAACAAACTATATACCGAGATAGAGACCAGGCTAAAGATCAGACTAAAGACTAAATTTTGGGCAAGATTATAACCCATACTATACATCAGACTTTGAAATAGAATATTGACGAGATTATACTATATTTTCTAGTTCAAATTATCTATTTACTCTTTAAGTGTAAGTTTATAACCCTCGTATATGTAAATTCAACATTTGTATACATATTTTTATTGGCTTAAACTTTGATTTTGTACTTAAAGCAATAACAGCAACCATAAAACAAAATCTAACAAATATTTTTCTTAATTTTGTTGCTGTGAGAGATGTTGGATGTGTTTTTTTTTTTTTTGGGAAAAACAGAAATATGTATAAAAATAGTAGCAGCCAACAACAACTGTAATAACAAGAAAAACAGGTTTAGTAAACTGTATTGTCTTGGCTCCTGCTATTGACATTTGATGTGGCTGTATGAGGTTTTTACAACAGTTTCCTGTTGATTGCATTGTTCCTGCGGATATGGTAAGTATGTTAGTGTATGTGAGTTTGTGTGTGTGTTAGAGAGTGTTTAGATGGGACCATAAAATAACATATACATACACATTTTAGTACTTACTCACACCCACACAAAGAAAAATATAACAAAAACGAATAAAAAAATATAAAATTAAAGAGTAAACGAGATAAAGAAGAAATAAATAAAGTTTTTGTTTTCTCAGTTTTTGTGGTGGAATCTAAAAACTTGTCTTGCTCCTCACTTCCTTTTTATTTTGGAAACAATGAAAGAGTTTTTATATTTTATTCATACACACACAAACACATTTATTACATTTTTTGGTTTAGAAAGCAAGAAGATGTATTTGTTTATTTTAGAGTTGGGTTGGTTGGTTGTTAATTGAAGTTGTTTTGTTGTTGCTGTTTATTTGTTTATACATTTATTCGTTTAACAAATATGTGTTGTTTTTAAAAGCATCTACTCAATTCTTTGTGTTTTTTTTGTGATCCATTTTTTTTTCATCGTTACTCTGTTTGTAGTAACTTTCCCTGCGCTGTTTATTTATTAATATAACATTTTTTGCTATAGTTGTTGGTTCTATTATGAATAGAATTTGTTGTACAACACAATGTACTTGTGTTTAGTAATAACCCAATAGGGAATTATTATGAAAAATAAAACAGCAAAAGGTTCAGCTGGGATACGTACTTTTTTATGGCCAAAAACAGTTTTTGTTAAACCTTTTTATTAGCAGAGCTGAAAAATGATGAAATTGTTGGAGCATAATAAAGTTATAGGCTAGGCAATAGACTTAAATATAGACTAGACTATAAACTAAACGATAGACTATAGACTTGACTATAGACTACACTATAGACTTGACTATAGACTACACTATAGACTTGACTATAAACTACAATATAGACTTGACTATAGACTAGATTATAGACTAGACTATAGACTAGACTATAGACTAGACTATAGACTAGACTATAGACTAGACTATAGACTAGACTATAGACTAGACTATAGACTAGACTATAGACTAGACTATAGACTAGACTATAGACTAGACTATAGACTAGACTATAGACTAGACTATAGACTAGACTATAGACTAGACTATAGACTAGACTATAGACTAGACTATAGACTAGACTATAGACTAGACTATAGACTAGACTATAGACTAGACTATAGACTAGACTATAGACTAGACTATAGACTACACTATAAACTGAACTATAGACTAAACTACACACCACTACAGACTAGTCTCTCGCCTATAATATAGACTAGACCATAGACTCGAAAAAAAGAGTAGACTTCTGACTAGAACATGGACTAGTCTATAGACTGCACATGACTATATAATAAACTATAGACTAGAATATAAAACAGATTACATACTTCCCTATAGACTAGAATATAGACATGACTACAGACATGAATAAAAAATAGACTATAGACTAGACTGGACTTTAAATTAGACTACAGGCTGGACTATAGACTACTCTATAAGCTATAGTATATTTTAGACTATAGATTAGATTATAGATTCAACTATAGACGAAACTATAGACAAGACTATAGAGTAGACTATGGGCTAGACCAATGACTATATTATAGCCTAGTCAATATATTAGACTATAGACCAGGTTAGACTATAGACTAGACTTTAGACTATATACTAGACTATAGACTAAACTATTGACTAGACTATAGACTAGACTACAGACTAGACTATAGACTAGACTACAGATTATAGACTATAGACTAGACTATAGACTAGACTATAGACTAGACTATAGACTAGACTATAGACTAGACTATAAACTAGACTATAGACTAGACTATAGAATAGACTATAGACTGGACTATAGACTAGACTATAGAATAGACTATAGACTAGACTATAGACTAGACTATAGACTAGACTATAGACTAGACTATAGACTAGACTATAGACTAGACTATAGACTAGACTATAGACTAGACTATAGACTAGACTATAGACTAGACTATAGACTAGACTATAGACTAGACTATAGACTAGACTATAGACTAGACTATTGACTAGACTATAGACTAGACTATAGACTAGACTATAGACTAGACTATAGACAGCAAAAGTTTCAGATGGGATACGTACTTTTTTATGGCCAAAAACAGACTATATACTAGTCTATTGACTAGTCTATAGTCTACACTGTAGACTAGACTACAGACTATACTATAGACTAGACAATAGACTAGACTATAGACTAGACTATAGACTAGACTATAGACTAGACTATAGACTAGACTATAGACTAGACTATAGACTAGACTATAGACTAGACTATAGACTAGACTATAGACTAGACTATAGACTAGACAATAGACTAGACTATAGACTACACTATAGACTAGACTATAGACTAGACTATAGACTAGACTATAGACTAGACTATAGACTAGACTATAGACTAGACTATAGACTAGACTATAGGATAGACTATAGAATAGACTATAGACTAGACTATAGCCTTGTCGATAGTGCAAACTATAGTCAAGACTAATCTTGGTTAGAGATTAGTCTACTATGGACTAGACTTTGTGAAGTAATCAAAAGTCGAGACATTACTAGAATATATTTCTTTTTATTATATAAGATAAAATTATTTTAAAGCCCTGACCCATTTTAATAATACTCAGAAACAAGTGAGAATTTTATGTTCATAAGGGAAGTATTAAATATGCTGTCCATCACAATAAATTTTTATATATGTCATGTTCTTTTTTTTCGAAATAAAGTTAAAAGGCAAAATTCTTATCTTAAAAGTGGAATATAAAAGAGAAATGAAGACAATTTAGAGATTTAAATAATTCTTAAGAAAAATTAAAGAAATTTAATATATTTAGGGGTAAAAAATCAAGCAAAAAAAAGCAATCGAATACTGAAGCTTTTGAAAGGTAATGAAAATATTATAGGCATCAAAAAACCAGGCTTTCGAGTTTTGGCCAAAAAATATGCCAAAAGTAGAGACACATACTTTATTTGTATTTTCCTTATATTATTTAGTAGTTCTTTTAATTATTTTCAATTTATTCTAATCACCTGTGCAACGCCTTAAATATTTACAAGTAATTTCAAATATATTTCAGTTACTTTTTTATCGCAAATATTTTATTTAGTTCTTATAATATTTTTGGGTGCGGTAAAATAAAAAATGCTTTTTAAATAACAAAAGAAAAACAATTTTTATTTTCATTTCTCTTTTTTAAATATTTGTTTAATACTCTTAACATTCATACTTTATTTCCTTTAATTTACCAGCTATACTAACGAGGCTTGTTTTTTTCCTATATTATTATATACTGACCCTAATTTATAAGAACATTAAAATGTACTTGAAACATTCGGTAAAAAAAAATTTTGCATTTAGAACTTTTTAGACACGTGCTTAAGGAAAACAAAAACCGGACTCTGGGACAAAATGCCAAAACAAAAGTAGTCTCTGGCAACACAAAAAAAAGAACACTTGAGAGGGTGTATAACACAAAATAAATGAATAAAAGGATGACATTGTGTCGACCAAACCCATGTATAGATGACAAATGACATGGAACTGAAAAATATACTTAAATTTTTAACTAGAGATATGAGGAAAGTGTAACGAAGAAATGAAAACTGTTTGGAGAAGGGGTAGAAGGTTTTTTTTATAAATGTTTCAAAAAAGATATATTAAGTAAATATGCAAATTTGTTTGTTTGGTTGTTAGTATTACAAACTAAAGTTTTTTTGTTATACCCTCGGAAACTTTCATCATATTTTGTCTATTCCTTAAACTTTCTGTTTTATAACATTTCACAAAACTTTAATAAATTTTTAAAAATATAAAGTGGAATATATTTAAGACTACTGACAAGACTATATACTAAAATATAGACTAGACTATAGATAAGACTATACAACAAATTATAAACTAGACTATAGACTAGACTATCGACTGGACTATAGACTAGACCTATCGACTAGACTATAGACTAGACTATCGACTAGACTATAGACTAGACTATAGACTAGACTATAGACTAGACTATAGATTAGACTATAGATTAGACTATAGACTAGACTATAGACTAGACTATAGACTATACTATAGACTAGACTATAAACTAGACTATAGACTAGACTATAGACTACAGACTAGACTATAGACTAGACTATAGACTAGACTATAGACTAGACTATAGACTAGACTATAGACTAGACTATAGACTAG
>NC_060954.1:8288084-8289842 GCF_022045245.1 Lucilia cuprina
AGTCTAGTCTATAGTCTAGTCTATAGTCTAGTCTATAGTCTAGTCTATAGTCTAGTCTATAGTCTAGTCTATAGTCCAGTCTATAGACTAGTCTATAGTCTAGTCTATGGTCTAGAGTATAGTCTAGTTTATAGTTTAGTCTATAGTCTAGAGTATAGTCTAGAGTATAGTCTAGTTTATAGTCTAGTCTATAGTTTTCCTAAATTTGATTAATTTGAATGTTGCGTATACATTATATTTAATCTTTACTTCTAATACATAATATTACTCATACGTCCAGTCGTTTAATTATTTAACAACAATTTGTTTACCTTTAATACACAACGCCCACTTATGCACATCTAAAACTCCTAATTAAACATTAATATCTATTTATAAATATATATTTTCTATTCTTACGACTTCTATAGCTTCTTCTTCTTCTTTATTTGGAACATAAATAATATCATTATTAAATGGAAATTTTTTAATTGTAATACTGTTATTTATTAGTTTGTTTATTTTCAGTTTGTGGCTCTGTATTATTATAAATTCATTTCAATTATCATACATAATAAGAATATATAATGTTGTTGTTATTATTGGCTTCATGCAACAAATATAAATAGAGACATAAACTGAGTAAATAGCAAAATTTAAGTGGGTATCAAAGGGTGTGAGAGAGAAGAGAGAGAGTGAGGAAATTCTTGTAGTAAAAATGCTATTGCTGTTTTAATATCCGTTTAATATTGTCAGTATCGTTTGGAAATTGTGTTTACAATGCATGAAATGACATTTTAACATTTCTACTGGCACTTTCTTCGCTCTACAGTAAAATATTTTAACAAAAAAAAAACAAAGTCGGTAAATAACAATAATAATGAAAGCAACAAAAATAAACGCAAGTATTCTAGACTATTCATGTAATAGATGCTGTTGCAATTCAATTATTGTTCTATAATGCAGAAAAATGAATTGCTTGAGTGCTTCTTACAATATACATATGTCTGTATGTATGTATACAATTGTAGTAAATACATATACTTAAATAAAGACTATAGAGGGTTTTTACTAAAAATGCTGTTAAATTGGAAAATTTAGTAAAATATTATTTAATTACTTTGTTTATATATTTATAATTTTTCACTACAGCTTTTATCTTATTTCATAATAATTTTCTTAATATAGAAATTAGTTCAAGGATGTTTGGTTTGCATGCTCTATGAACCTTTAAAAGTTAAAACAGAAATAAATAAACGGTGCTGCACGCCAAAAACTCATTATTTCTTTTTCTTTATAAACTTTGTTAATGTAAAAATTAAACGCTTTGTACGCTTTTATAGCTACTAATAATTTAATTACTTTTTCATATATTATATAAAAGGATCTCAAAGATATAATTTGAAAACAACAGACAACGCTGTTAAGTAACTTGTAAACAAAATGTTATAACTAAAAGTTATACAAACATGCTAAAATTAAAAAAAAATCTTTCTACTGTACAGAATAGTTTAGTCTAGAGTCTAGTCTATAATATTATCTATAATCTAGTCTATAATCTAGTCAATAGTCTAGTCTATAGTCTTGTCTATAGTTTAGTCTATTGTCTAGTCCTTAGTCCAGTCTATAGTTTAGTATATATAGTGAAGTCTATAGTCCAGTCTATAGTCCAGTCTATACTCTAGTCTATAGTCTAGTCTATAGTCTAGTCTATAGTCTAGACTATAGTCTAGTCTATAGTCTAGTCTATAGTCTAGTCTATAGTCTAGTCTATAGTCT
>NC_060954.1:8289942-8308540 GCF_022045245.1 Lucilia cuprina
AATATTCTAGACTATCGTCTATATTCTAGTCTACTGTCTAGTGTACAGTCTAGTCTGCTGTAGACTATAGACTAGAATATAGACTTGACTGTTGACTGGACAATAGACTATACTATAGACTAGACAGTCTAGTCTATAGTCTAATCTACAGTCTAGTCTATGGTCTAGTCTACTGTCTAGTGAACAGTCTAGTCTACAGTCTAGTCTGCTGTATAGTCTAGAGTCTAGTGTCGAGTCTACAGTCTAATCTATAATCTAGACTACTGTCCAGTATACAGTCCAGTCTATAGTTTAGCCTACTGTCTAGTGTACAATCTAGTCTACAGTCTAGTTTATAGTCTAGTCTACAGTCTAGTCTATAGTCTAGTCTATAGCCCAGTCTATAGTCTAGTCTATAGTCGAGTCTACTGTCTAGTCTGTAGTCGTGTCTACTGTCTAGTCTACAGTCTAGTCTATAGTCAAGTCTACTGTCTAGTCTATAGTCTAGTCTACAGTCTAGTCTATAGCATAGTCTACTGTCTAGTCTACAGTCTAGTCTATAGTCGAGTCTACTGTCTAGTCTGCAGTCCAGTCTATAGTCTAGTCTGCAGTCCAGTCTATAGTCTAGTCTATAGTCTAGTCTATAGTCTAGTCTATAGCCCAGTCTATAGTCTAGTCTCCAGTCTAGTCTATAGTCTAGTCTACAGTCTAGTCTATTGTCTAGCCTACTGTATAGCCTAAAGTCTAGTCTATAGTTGAGTCTACTGTCTAGTCTATAGTCGTGTCTACTGTCTAGTCTACAGTCCAGTCTATAGTTTAGCCTACTGTCTAGTGTACAATCTAGTCTACAGTCTAGTTTATAGTCTAGTCTACAGTCTAGTCTATTGTCTAGCCTACTGTATAGCCTACAGTCTAGTCTATAGTCGAGTCTACTGTCTAGTCTATAGTCGTGTCTACTGTCTAGTCTATAGTCAAGTCTACTGTCTAGTCTATAGTCTAGTCTACAGTCTAGTCTATAGCATAGTCTACTGTCTAGTCTACTGTCTAGTTTACAGTCTAGTCTACTGTCTAGTCTCCAGTCTAGTCTATAGTCCAGTCTATAGTCTAGCCTACAGTCTAGTCTTTAGTCGAGTATACTGTCTAGCCTACAGTCTAGTTTATACTCTAGTCTACAGTCTAGTCTATAGTCTAGTCTATAGCCCAGTCTATAGTCTAGTCTACTGTCTAGTCTCCAGTCTAGTCTATAGTCTAGTCTACAGTCTAGTCTATTGTCTAGCCTACTGTATAGCCTAAAGTTTAGTCTATTGTCTAGTCTACAGTCTAGTCTACTGTCTAGTCTCCAGTCTAGTCTATAGTCTAGTCTACAGTCCAGTCTATAGCATAGTCTACTCTCTAGTGTATTGTCCCGTCTATATTAGTCTATTGACTGGACAATAGACTATACTATAGACTAGACAGTCTAGTCTATAGTCTAGTCTGATCTACAGTCTAGTCTACTGTTTACTGTACAGTCTAGTCTGCTGTATAGTCTACAGTCTAGTCTATAGGCTAGATTATAGACTCGACTATAGACTGGACAATAGACTAGACTATAGACTGGACAATAGACTGGGCAATAGACTAGACAATAGACTAGACTATAGACTAGACTATAGACTAGACTATAGACTAGACTATAGACTAAACTATAGACTAGACAATAGACTAGACTATAGACTGGCCTATAGAATATAGACTGGACTAATATAGACGGGACAATAGACTAGACTATAGACTGGACAATAGACTAGACTATAGACTGGACAATAGACTATAGACTAGACTGTAGACTATACAGCAGACTAGACTGTAGACTAGACTTTAGACTAAATTGTAGACTAGGCTATAGACTAGACTGTAGACTAGACAGTAGACTATATAGACTAGACTATAGACCGGACTGTAGACTAGACTATAGACTAGACTGGAGACAAAACAGTAGACTAGACTGTAGACTAGACTGGAAACTAGACAGTAGACTAGACAGTAGACTCGACTATAGATTAGACTGTAGGCTAGACTGTAGGCTAGACTATAGACTGGACTATAGACTAGACTGGAGACTAGACAGTAGACTAGACTGTAAACTAGACTGTAAACTAGACAGTAGACTAGACTGGACTGTAGACTAGGCTATAGACTGGACTGTAGACTAGACTACAGACTAGACTATAGACTGGACTGCAGACTAGACTATAGACTATGCTATTGACTAGACTGTAGACTAGACTATAGACTAGACTGTAGACTAGACAGTAGACTCGACTATAGACTAGACTGTAGACTAGACAGTAGACTATGCTAGAGACTAGACTATAGACTAGACAGTAAACTTGACTATAGACTAGACTGTAGACTAGACAGTAGACACGACTATGGACTAGACTGTAGACTAGACAGTAGACTCGACTATACTATTGGCTATACAGTAGGCTAGACAATAGACTAAACTATAGACTAGACTGGAGACTAGACAGTAGACTAGACTATAGACTGGACTATAGACTGGGCTATAGACTAGACTGTAGACTAGACTGTAGACTAGACTGTAGACTAGACTATAAACTAGACTGTAGACTATATTGTACACTTGACAGTAGACTAGACTATAGACTGGACTGTAGACTAGACTATAGAATAGACAGTAGTCTAGGCTGTAGACTAGACAGTAGGTTAGACTATAGATTAGACTGTAGACTAGACATCAGACTAGACTGTAGACTATACAGTAGGCTAGACTATAGACTGGACAGTAGTCTAGATTATAGATTAGACTGTAGACTATAGACTAGACTGTAGACTATACAGCAGACTAGACTGTAGAATAGACAGTAGACTAGACTGTACACTAGACTATAGACTAGACTGTAGATTAGACTAGACTATAGACTAGGCTGTCTAGACTAGACTGACTAGCCTATGGTATAATCTATTGTCCAGTCAATAGTCAAGTCTATATTCTAGTCTATAGTCTAGTCTACAGCAGACTAGACTGTACACTAGACAGTAGACTAGACTGTAGATTAGACTAGACTATAGACTAGAATATAGACTAGACTAGACTATAGACTAGAATATTGACTGGAAAATAGACTACTATAGACTAGACAGTCTAGTCTATAGTCTAGTCTAATCTACAGTCTAGTCTATAGTCTAGTCTACTGTCTAGTGTACAGTCTAGTCTACTGTCTAGTGTACAGTCTAGTGTACAGTCTAGTCTACAGTCTAGTCTGCTGTATAGTCTATAGTCTAGTCTACAGTCAAGTCTACAGTCTAGTCTACAGTCAAGTCTACAGTCTAGTCTACAGTCTAGTCTACAGTCAAGTCTACAGTCTAGTCTATAGTCTACTGTCGTGTCTACAGTCTAATCTATAATCTAGACTACTGTCCAGTATACAGTCTAATCTATTGTCTAGCCTACTGTATAGTCTACAGTCTAGTCTACAGTCTAGTCTGCTGTCTAGTCTACAGTCCAATCTATAGTCTAACCTACTGTCTAGTCTATAGTCTAGTCTACAGCCTAGACTACTGTCTAGTCTATAGTCTAGTCTACAGTCCAGTCTATAGTCTAGTGTACTGTCTAGTGTACAGTCTAGTCTACAGTCTAGTTTATAGTCTAGTCTACAGTCCAGTCTATAGTCTACAGCCAGTCTATAGTCTAGTCTACTGTCTAGTCTCCAGTCTAGTCTATAGTCTAGTCTACAGTCTAGTCTATTGTCTAGCCTACTGTATAGCCTACAGGCTAGTCCATAGTCGAGTCTACTGTCTAGTCTACAGTCGTGTCTACTGTCTAGTCTATAGTCGTGTCTACTGTCTAGTCTACAGTCTAGCAGACTGTCTAGTCTATAGTGTAGACTGTCTAGTATATAGTATAGTCTATTGTCCAGTCAATAGTCAAGTCTATATTCTAGTCTATAGTCTAGTCTATATTCTAGTCTATAGTCTAGTCTACAGCAGACTAGACTGTACACTAGACAGTAGACTGGACTGTAGATTAGACTAGACTGTCTAGTCTATAGTATAGTCTATTGTCCAGTCAATATTCTAGTCTATAGTCTAGTCTATAGTGTAGTCTATAGTCTAGTCTATAGTCTAGTCTATAGTCTAGTCTATAGTCTAGTCTATTGTCTAGTCTATTGTCCAGTCTAGTCTATATTCTAGTCTATAGTCTAGTCTATATTCTAGTCTATAGTCTAGTCAAGTCTATAGTCTAGACAATTGTCTAGTCTATAGTCTACTCTACTGTCTAGTCTATAGTCTACTCTACTGTCTAGTCTACAGTCTAGTATACAGTTTAGTCTATTGTACAGTCTAGTCTACAGCAAAGTCTATAGATTAGACTGTAGAATAGGCTAAACTGTATACTAGACTGTAGACTAGACAGTAGAGTAGACTATAGACTAGACTGTAGACTAAACAGTAGACTATGCTATAGACTGGTCTCTAGACTAGACTATAGACTAGACTGTAGACTAGACTATAGACTAGAATGTAGACTAGACTATAAACTAGACTGTACAATAGACAAAAGACTAGACTATGCACTGTAGACTAGACTGTACAATAGACTAAACTGTATAATAGACTAGAGAGTAGAGTAGACAATAGACTAGACAATTGTCAGACAGTAGTCTAGGCTGTAGACTATAGACTAGACAGTAGGTTAGACTATAGATTCTAGTCTATATTCTAGTCTATAGTCTAGTCTACGACAGACTAGACTGTACACTAGACTGTAGATTAGACTAGATTGTCTAGTCTATAGTATAGTCTATTGTCCAGTCAATATTCTAGTCTATAGTCTAGTCTATAGTCTAGTCTATAGTATAGTCTAGTCTATAGTCTAGTCTATAGTATAGTCTAGTCTATAGTCTAGTCTATAGTCTAGTCTATAGTCAAGTCTATAGTCTAGTCTATAGTCTAGTCTATAGTCTAGTCTATAGTCTAGTCTATAGTCTAGTCTATAGTCTAGTCGATAGTCTAGTCTATAGTCTAGTCGATAGTCTAGTCTATAGTCTAGTCGATAGTCTAGTCTATAGTCTAGTCTACAGTCTAGTCTATAGGCTAGTCTATAGTCTAGTCTATAGGCTAGTCTATATTCTAGTCTATATTCTAGTCTATTGTCTAGTCTATTGTCCAGTCTAGTCCATATTCTAGTCTATTGTCTAGTCTATAGTCTAGCCTAAAGTCTAGTCTATAGTCTAGTCTATTGTCCAGTCAATTGTCCAGTCTATATTCTAGTCTATAGTCTAGTCAATTGTCTAGTGGATTGTCTACTCTACTGTCTAGTATACAGTTTAGTCTATTGTCTAGTCTACAGTCTAGTCTATTGTATAGTCTATAGTCTATTCGACTGTCTAGTATACAATCTAGTCAACTGTCTAGTCTATAGTCTAGTCTACTGTCAAGTCTATAGTCTAGTCTATTGTCTAGTCTATAGTCTAGTCTATAGTCTAGTCTATAGTCTAGTCTATATTCTAATCTATAGTGTAGTCTATATTCTAATCTATAGTTTAGATTAGACTATACTGTCTAGTCTATAGTATAGTCTATTGTCCAGTCAATATTCTAGTCTATAGTCTAGTCTATAGTCTAGTCTACAGTCTAGTCTATAGTCTAGTCTATAGGCTAGTCTATAGTCTAGTCTATTGTCTAGTCTATTGTCCAGTCTATTGTCCAGTCTAGTCTATATTCTAGTCTATAGTCTAGTCCATTGTCCAGTCTATAGTCTAGTCAATGGTCTAGTCTATTGTCGGCTCTACTGTCTAGTATAAAGTTTAGTCTATTGTCTAGTCTATAGTATAGTCTAATGTCTAGTCTACAGTCTAGTCTACAGCAAAGTCTATAGATTAGTCTATAGCCAAGTCAATAGATTAGTCTATAGCCAAGCCTATAGTCTAGCCTACAGTCTAGTCTATAGTCTAGTCTATAGTCTAGCCTAAAGTCTAGTCTATAGTCTAGTATATAGTCTAGTCTATTGTCCAGTCAATTGTCCAGCCTATATTCTAATCTATAGTCTAGTCAATTGTCTAGTGGATTGTCTACTCTACTGTCTAGTATACAGTTCAGTCTATTGTCTAGTCTACAGTCTAGTCTAAGAGTCTAGTCTATAGTCTAGTCTATTGTATAGTCTATTCGACTGTCTAGTATACAATCTAGTGTACTGTCTAGCCTATAGTCTAGTCTATAGTCTAGTCTACTGTCTAGTCTATAGTCTAGTCTATTGTCTAGGCTATAGTCTAGCGTATAGTCTGGTCTATATTCTAATCTATAGTCTAGTCTATATTCTAATCTATAGTCTAGTCTATAGCCTAGTCTATTGTCTAGGCTACAGTCTAGTCTATTGTCTAGTCTATAGTCTAGACTACATTCTAGTCTATAGTATAATCTATAGTCTAGTCTATAGTATATTCTACAATCTTGTCTACAGCCAAATCTATAGTCTACAGTCTAGTCTGCAGCCAAGTCTACTGCCAAGTCTGTAGTCTAATCTACAGTCTAGTCTATAGTCTAATCTACAGTCTAGTCTATAGTCTAATCTATGGTCTAGTCTATCATCTAGTCTATAGCTCAGTCTATGGTCTTGTCTATAGTATAATCTATAGTCTAGTCTATTGTCTAGTCTATTGTCTAGTCTATTGTCTAGTCTATTGTCTAGGCTATAGTCTAATCTACTGTCTAGTCTACAGTCTAATCTATACTCTTGTCTACTGCTAGTCTATAGTCAAGTCTAGTCTACAGTCTATTCTTCTGTCTAGTCTACACACTAGTCTATAGTCAAGTCTACTGTCTAGTTTATAGTCTAGACTTTTGTCTACTGTTTCGTCTACAGTCTTGTCTATATTTTTGCCTATAGTCTAGTACAGAAAATATAATTTAAACTATTGTCCAGTATATAGTCTAGTGTCCATAAAGTTTTATCCACTTACCTCTTCAAAACGATCCTGTTCCAGTTCCTCCAAAATATCACCCAAACTAGCTAGCGCCAAGGTGCGATACTGCGGCTCCTCTTTGCGACACTCTTTCATGGCTGACTCAATAATCTTGTCACAGATTTCATGTTTATGATCTAATCCTTTGCATAAGGCAGCTAAGGCTTGCAACAAACGTTCTTTACCCTGAAAAGTGCGGCCCTGTAAACCAGTTATAAGCAAACTAATCAAACGCAAACGATCCGCTTCTTCCATAGTAGATTTCAAACGTTTAGCTATAGTTTGTATAGCATTAGCAGCCTGGGCCTTACGGGACCAGCTGGCATCATGGAGAGATTTCTCCAATTTTGGCACTATAACATTAAGATTCATGCGTATTCCAGCATCTCCAGGACTAATTTCATTCCATAAATCACGCCACAATTCAATGGTGGTTTTATTTTCATCATTGGGTTCTTCATGCATGGCAAAAAAGATCAGGGGTAAAACACTATCCAAATAATCTTTGAGTAATTCATTGTGACGTTTATTGATGGATTGTATGACCAGTACAGCCGAACGATTGGCAGGATTTTCCATATACAATTCATCGAGTTTGACGAAAAGATTACGTATAGATTGTTCCTGGAAAAAGGGAGAAAAATGTTTAATGAAATGGAAACTATTATTAAGAAATTGAAGACCTACCTTTGCTATGCCAATTAAATGACCTATAGCACTGGCATAGTATTTGCGCACGGTGGCATTGCGATCTTTTAGACCCACAAAACAAGCACCCAGATATTTACCCACCAAAGGAGTCATTTCACTGCCCACACGTATGCTAATCTGTAGTAATAATAAATCGATTAATAACTTAATTTCTTTTCAATTTTTTTTAGTTTAACTTACCAAGCAAATAAAATGAGCACAGGCAATTTTGGTGCCCAAATTGACACTGGTTTTAATAAGATCCAAGATCGCAGGAGTCATTTTCTCCAAGGCTGGATAGTCCACAAAGCGAACACACTGAAAAATAAGGTTTTTTATTAAAAATCATTACATGAAATGAGGAATAACTTACCTTAGCTGTTGTCTCTGTGGTATGATGACTTTTGGCAGCCTCAGCTCTTATAGAATCCACCTTCTCTTGGGCATCATGATCAGCCCCTAAACGTGTGGAAAGATAAGATAATTTAGTTGACTCTAATTCACCAGTGGCCTTGAGCAAACAGGGTATAAGAGAGGGAAGATGAGGAGCTATTAAAGCACCCGAAGAATCAATCATTTCCGAAATTGTTTTAATACTAATTTTGCGTATATCATCGACCGTATGGGTGACACCAGTTTCTAGCAGGAAAGGTAAAATGGAAGAGGCAACCGCAGTGCCAGACTTGCCGTGATCCGAAGAGGCGGCAATAACACAAAGCTGCAACAAATAAGATTTTGTTAAATTAACAGCTTTAAAATAAAGAAGTTCTTTGTCATACCTTGCTTAAAAACATCGCTGATCCCTGAGCTGCCAAACGAGTACCCTCATGTATATCATCCATTACACGGAAAAGTTGAGACCATAATTCTTTGAGTTCAGGTTCTGGTACTTCACCATCTTTTACAGACACAAAATTAATATCAATCCTTTACAGAAAGTAAATAAAAATTAACTTACCAACTTCCATTTTACTTTTTGAAGGTGATGCCACTGGACTTTCCTTATCACCACTAACTTGTCTCTTCTCATCCGTACGCAATCTTAAACCATTGGGACGTCGTAACAGATCTCTTACTGCCAAACAACATGCTATACGTACACGCCATTCATTAAACGTCAAATTATCTAAGATTTCTCTTAAAATTTCCCAATAATACTTTTCTACCACCTCTTTAGGTTCACTGACTATTGAATCCCATATGGAAATCATGGAATTTTGTATTTTTGGTGTGGGATCGTATTTATAACGATAGAGACGTGGTACAATTTTACCAAAATAAGGTTCCATTTTAGATTTTGTTTCGCTGGAAAGAGACTTGAGACCGAAGGCGGCTCCTAGTTTGCTAGTCCAAGCAGCATTATGATTAGCCAGTTGCATAAATTGATAAATCATTTCGGGTTGATTGAGATCGGAGGCCAGAGAGCACAACTCTTTGTAGGTGGTAATGTTGCCTCTATAATTGGAATACAGTGAAGCATGAAGAAATGTATTATAAAAGAAATGTCTGTTTAACTTACCCAGTGGGTGTTTTGCCCAACATGCCTTCAGCAAATAGTTCAGTGTCCTGATTAACTTTATTTACCTTACGTTTGCCTCCCATAAGCTGATCCAGTAAAGAATTAGCCAAATCATTTTGACTGCTAGGATCTGAGAGATTGTAAACCAAACCTAAACCACGTGAAGCAACATCTTGTACAAATTCTGGAAAGATTTTTATTAAAAGGATATTTTAGTGAACATTTCATGACTATGGTTTAAAATACAGACTAGACTTTAGACTAAACTATAGATTAGACAGTAGGACTAGACTATAGACTTTACTGTAGACTCCACTATACTGTAGACTAGACTATACACTAGATTAGACTATAGACTAGACTTTATAATAGACTAGACTATAGACTAGACTATAGACTAGACCATAGAATAGACTATAGACTAGACTATAGACTAGACTATAGACTAGACTATAGACTAGACTATAGACTAGACTATAGACTAGACTATAGACTAGACTATAGACTAGACTATAGACTAGACTATAGACTAGACTATAGACTAGACTATAGACTAGACTATAGACTAGACTATAGACTAGACTATAGACTAGACTATAGACTAGACTATAGACTAGACTATAGACTAGACTATAGACTAGACTATAGACTAGACTATAGACTAGACTATAGACTAGACTAAAGACTAGCCTATAGACTGTATACTAGACTGTAAACTGGACTATAGACTTGACTATAGACTAGACTATAGACTAAAATATAGAATAAACAATAGACTAAACTATAGACTATACTATAGACTGGACTATAGACTAGACTATATACTAGAGTGGACTATAGACTAGACTATATACTAGACGATAGACTAGACTACAGATTAGACTATAGAATGAATTAGATTATAGACTCGGATGTAGACTATAAACTCAGCTATAGATTCGACTATAGACTGTAAACTACACTATAGATTAGACTATAGACTTGACTATATACTATAAATTAGTTTAGACTATAGACTATAGGCTAGACTATAGACTAGAATATAAACTAGACAATAGACTAGACTATATTCTTTACTATAAAAAAAATGATTCTCCTTTACTTACCACTATCATCTGACAACAATTCCGTAAAAGCATACTGTAACATTTGCTTTTGACTCAATACAGCCGGACGATAACTACAATGTTTAACCACAGCCAGTAACCAAACCGAACATGCTTGACGTGAATGTGGATTTGGTTCAGGCACCAGACGTATTAAAGCATTCAAAAACTTTTCAAAAGCCTCATCTGTGCAATGAATATTAACAAAATCTTCAGTCGGTGCGCCCTCACCCACATCATAACCACACAAAGTAGAGGCAATAGCATCGGATATAGAAATGTTAAGAGCAGCATCCTTTTGTACCTTAACCATGGCAAGGAATTTATCAAGATTACGTTGGGTAAAGTAATCACCATCACCAATGGCTAAATTGCCTAAACAATTGGCCGCCTCACCACGAATTTTAGGGCGTACCGAAGATCTTAGCAGCAGGCGATGAACAACAGTGAAAATAAAGAATTTTGTGGAACCGGTGGCAGCTTAAAGGAATAATATTTATAAGTATAAGTTTAATAAAGATTTAAGAGTGTGTTGAAAACTTACTATACTCAGTCATTTCTTCATCTTCGTCGTCAGCATCAGCTTTTTGAAAAGTGATCTCCAATTGTACATTTGGTATTTCAGTATATTTGCCTATCATGGAGATACATTTTACAGCAGCCGATATTAACAAATCTTGAGGACCTTTAACCAAAATTTCAGCTAAAAATAAAAGAGATTTTAATTTCAAAAACGATATATTTTTATGTTTAGAATAACAGACCTATAACTTTAATAGCATCCACAAATTGTGACCAATTTTGAAAATCTTTTTGTTGATTATTAGCTTTGACATGACGTATATAACGACTAAAGGCATGACCCAATACCAATAGCCAGCCGTGTTTATGTTCAAGACTTTTTTGAGGTAATGATTTCAAACAGTCGGTGATCTGTAATAACAAATGATGGAAATTTAACACAAATTTATTTAGTTTTTCTTTATTCTCATACCTGTGCCTCAAATTCTTTTTCATCACTACCATAGGCCCATAAAATGCCTACAATTTGTGAGACATTAATACGCATAACTTCAGAAACATCTTTGAGTGAATTGCTCAATGGTTCTAACAAATGTATTTGAGATTTACACAACAGCTCGGGAGTGGCATTGAGAAGATCATATAAACATAATAAATTTGATTCATCTAAGGGAAGAGAAAGAGAGAGAAAGGATGAAAATAGTATACGATATAATATAAAAGGTTTGTTATAATTGGCACTTACTTCTTTTGGCTTCTACGCCTCTTTGTATGAATAATAAATATTGATGTAATTCATTATTTTCGGATTCTTCATAATTACATTGTATGTAGTTTTTAATTTTTTGCATATAATGAGCATCACCAGGAGCACAACGAGCACCAGCGGAATACCAAAAGCAAATGCGTAAGTAGTCCAAAATCTGTAATAGAAAAAAAAACGTTTTAAAATTGAAATTACTATTGATTACATATAAAAATGTAAAATTTTGATCAATTTCGTAGTATTTCATTATGTTCGAAAAATTCGAAATTAATTCGAACATTGCTAGTTTGTGGAAAAACGTCATAAAAAACGGATATAGAACTTGTTTAGTAAATTAAAAGAAGAAATTTATGAGTTTTTAACTTTTCGAAAAAATTCGTAATGGCTAAACTTTAAAGACCAGACTGTAGACTTGACTATATACTAGGCTAGACTTAAGACTGGAGTATAGACTTGATTATAGATCTCACTACAGACTACACTTTGGACTAGATTACACTATGGACTAGACTATAGTCTAGACTAGACTAGACTATAGACTAGACTACAGACTAGATTCTAGAATAGACTCTAGACTAAACTCTAGTCAAGACTATAGTCTAGTATAGACTATATACATCACTATAGACTAGACTATAAACTAGACTATAGACTAGACTATAAACTAAACTATAAAATAAACTATAGACCAGACTATAGACTAGACTATAAACTAAACTAGAGACTAGACTACAGACTAGACTATAGACTAGATTATAGACAAGACTATAGATTAGACTACAGACTAGACTAGATTATAGATTATACTATAGACTAGATTGTAGACTAGACTATAGACTAGACTATAGACTAGACCATAGACTAGAAAGTGGACTATAGACTAGACTATAGAATAGACCATAGACCAGACTATAAAGTAGACTATAGACTAGACCATAGACCTGACTATAAAGTAGACTATAGACTAGACTATTGACTAGACGTTAGACTATAGACTAGACTAAAGACTAGACTATAGAATAGACTAAAGACTAGACTATAGACTAGACTATAGACTAGACTATAGACTAGACTATAGACTAGACTATAGACTAGACTATAGACTAGACTATAGACTAGACTCTAGACTAGACTTTAGACTAGATTATAGACTAGACTATAGACTAGACTATAGACTAGACTATAAACTAGAGTATAGAATAGACTATCGACTACACTATATACAAGACTATAGACTAGACTCTAGACTAGACCATAGACTAGACCATAGACTTTACTATAGACTAGACTATAGAATATACTTTACACTAGACTAAAGAATAGACTTTACACTAGACTATAGACTAAACTATCGACTAGACTGTAGACTAGACTTTAGTCTAGACTATAGACTAGAATAGACTAGTCTATACTCTTAGACTATAGACTACAATATATACTATAAACAAGAATATAGTATATAGTCAACTATAAACTAATGTATAGACTAAACTATTGACTAGTATAATGTTAATTTTTGAAAACATTTTTTTTATTCTCTTACCTCTTCATAAACCTCCAAAGAGAAAGGCAGTTTGGTGCGTCCCACCAACACCGTTAGATTTTTCTTTAGTCGCTTCTGTGAAGTCTCATTAACATGACGCATCATAGACTTAAAACTAGGCAAAATAACATGACGTTGTTCCGAAGTTAATTTATTAAAATCATCTTTGTCCTTATCCAAAGGAAACTCTATCGAAGACAACATATTGTAATTAATATGATCCTTTTTAGAAACACCATACAAATAAGAAGTAACATTTTCACGCAATGAATTGCTGGAAAAGAAAAAAGAATTAGTAAAGTTGTTAAGGAAAAAATTGATGAGAGAAAAACCTACCGTTCTCCAGCTATAAGTAATAATAAATATCTAGCGGGAGCATAATACTCAGGATAACAAGTGGTGAGAAAGATACTGGTGACATTTTGTACAATATGCAGTTTAGACTCGGCATTATCGGACAACATAGCCAATAGCAAGTGTTGTTGACCGGACAATTGTACTTCTTCCGAAGAGGTGTTGTCATCATCTTTAGCTTTCCAGGCAAAAGCAGGAGCCATGGCTACCAAAGCCTCTCTTATGGAGGAATGTAGTTCAGGAGTGGAATTAGTTAAATGATTAAAATAGGATAACACTATCTTCAAATCCTGATTAACGGCCGAGGGACAAGTGCGTGAGAGTTGTGCTAAAGCAGAATAGGCTGCATTCTGTACATCGTTGGGCTCACTTGATTCCTTGCCCACCAGCTTAGTGAAACCGGTTAATAAGACTTTAGAAACTTTGGTTATAATGTCAGAGGGTCCCCTTTAAAGAAAAAAATATGACTAAAAAGGTTTTGTCTTTAAAAATGTATAAAAAAAGACTCACTCTTTTATCAAAACCTCGGCAAATTGTAGAGACAAGACCTTACACTTCTGACTGGTATTGGTGCCAAATAGACCCTCAAATACCACTTGTATGCCCTTAGGTACACTAATCCCTTTGCCACGACATTTAAGGAGATATAACAATAGTTTTTGTCTAACACGAGAACAACAGGGAGTGGTTTTACGCTCGGCCACTTGGGAGTTGTTGCCCGAGAACAAACTATATAAAGGCATGGTCACCAAGGGATCATTAAACTCCAATATAGTGCAAACTTTACTCAATTCTGCTATGGCTGGCGTAGCTACGCTAAAGCGAGTATCAGAGGAGGCCAATACCAATAAAAGAAAGATTTCAGTATCAGTAAAAATACCCGAACATATTAGACGCACTATGCCCTTTTTGATCTATAATAAGAAAATTGGAAAATGTCTTTCAAAAGAATCACAATTTAAGGAAAGCTCTTACATTTTCCAAATCCTCTGCCTTCCAGTTATTAACAATAACCCTTTTAAAGGAATACGGACTCATACCGGGTGGAACTTCTTGCTCTTGAGTAACACCATAGGGCAGTAATAAAACATCTTGCAGCAAAGACAAAAAATTCTTCTTTATTTCCGGTTTGTCATGCAAATTTAAAACATTTTTACGTTGAGCCGGATCATCGGGTAATTTGAGGTCATTTAAATCGGGTAAAATCAACATAAACAATCTAAAATATACATATGAAATATCAACAGCTATTTAACAAATAAAAATTGTTTTTGTTGACTTACTTATCCTGATAATTTTCCAATTTTTCCTCACAGCTAACAACTTTAGCCGCCAAATTGCTGCGTTGTTCCAAATTCAGCCGTGGATAGCCCATGGTTATGAAAATAATGGCAAAATTTTGTAAAAATGGTGAATCAGCTGAATTTTTATATTGATCTATCAAAGCCTCTACGGGTATCTGCACTAACGGTCTAGAGGTTAAGCGACGCTTAATGTGTGTCAAGACCTCCACAACCTAGACAAAAATATGAAATGATTCATAATTTTTAAACAAAATTAAAGTTAAACTACTAAATTATTACATACCTTATTTCTCACATTATCATGTGGCGAGGTAATCTTTAGTATAACCGGCGTTAGAAAACGTCCCACACATGATTCCAATTTCTCATCGGTATCCGCACAACCCAAACGTAAAAGCACACGTTCTAATAATTCTTTAAATAAACAAAACATATTTTTTTAATTAAAAATATATCAAATACTTTAAAAACATATTGATTTTTTAAAAAATATTATTTTTATAAATGAAATTTACTTTATATTATTAAAATAATAATAAAATACAAAATTTACCAATTTCTTCTGCTGCAGTGGATGACATTTCAATTTTTGCTTTCAAAATAATTTTTTGCCAACAACAGCTGTTTTTGGCAATTCTCTTTTGTGTTGTATTTGTATTATTAAACAATCAGTGTTGGTAAGGTAGGGACAAATGTACTAGTGATGAGTTCGTATTACGAAAATAGTGTTGTAAAACGGTTTAAAATAAATTCATATTTGATTTTTTATACTATTGAGTGGATCTAAACAGCGGAATATAATATAGATTAAACAATAGACTAGTTTAAATACTAAACAACATACTAGTCTCTATACTAGATTATAAATTTTACTACAAACTTGACTATTGAATAGTTTATATTAGGGTTCTATAAATCGACTTTCGAATAATCTAACTATAGACTTTTTGTCGAAAAAATTCGAAGTCGACTATTTTGTTCCAAAAAAGTCGATAACTCGACTATCGTCTATGAAAAAAGTCGAAAAGTCGACTTTGTAAATAAAAGTCGGAAAGTCTAAAAAAGTCGGAAAAAGGCGAAATAAGTCGGAAAAAGTCGAAAAAAAGTCGTAAAAAGTCGAAAATAGTCGGAAAATATCGGAAAAAGTCGAAAATAGTCGGAAAAGTCAAAAAAGTCGAAAAGTCGGAAAAAATCGAAAAAAGTCGAAAATAGTCGAAAAGTCGGAAAAAGTCGAAAAAAGTCGAAAAGTCGACTATTTATAAAAAAATTAAAAGTCGAAAAGTCGAAAAATCGACTTTTACTTAAATGAAAAAAGTCGAAAAATCGACTTTTAACTAAATGCAAAAAGTCGAAAAGTCGACTTTTCGTTTCAACTATAGAACCCTAGTTTATATACTAGACTGTAGACGAATTAAGAAAAGTGTTATAAAACGGTTTTAAATACATTCATATTAGAATTAGGGTTCTATAAATCGACTTTCCAATAATCGAACAATCGACCTTTTGTCAAAAAAAGTCGAAACCGACTATTTTGTTCCAAAAAAATCGATAACTCGACTATCGTCTGAGAAATAAAAAATAGAAAAGTCGACTTTGGAAATAAAAGGCAAAAAGTCGGAAAGTCGAAAAAGGTCGGAAGAAGTCAAAAACTAAAAAATAGTAGAAAAAAGTCAAAAATAGTCGAAATTTTTATATAAATGTAAAAAAGTCAAAAACTCTAAAATAGTCGGAAAAACTCGGAAAAAGTAAAAAAATTGTCGAAAAAAGTCAAATAGTCGACTTTTTATTCGTTTTAACTATATTATTATTCGTTTTATCTATAAAACTCTAATTAGAATTATTATTTTATTATATTATTAATTAGACTATAGGATTAGAAATGGACTATAGAAAGGACTATACTAGAGACTAAACAATAGATTAGATTATAGACTAGATTATACATAAAACAAAACTATATTATAGCCAAGACTATAGACTCATAGTATAGAGTAGAGTATTATTTAGACTCTATACTAGATTATAATCCAGACAAATAACTAGACTGAAGCCTGGACTATAGAATGTAGTATATCCCAGACTATAGACTAGACCATAGACTAGAGTATGACCCAGACTATAGAGTAGACTATAGGCCAGACTATTGACTAGAGCATAACCCAGACTATAAACTAGACTATAGCCCAGATTATTGCCTACTCTATAGCTCATACTATAAACTATATATAGCACAGTTATAATTATAGTTTAAACTACTGTATAATAACCCAGACTATAGAATATACTATGTACAGGACAGACTATAGACTAGACTATAGCTTAGCTTATAGCCCAGAATACAGTTTATATATAATTTTATAATTCGACATTAAAATAAAATCATTTTAAAATCAAAATTTCTTAACAAATGGAAATTATGAGTTTACTTTCTAGGGATTACAATGTAAAAAGATTTCAAATGTAATTTATAGAAAGCGATTGAAAACAACAATATATGCCGCCGATTTTTTAAAAATGGACAACTAACAAATGTCAAAAGCTCAAAGGTCTTCTAAAAGCAGCAGAACATCGTGTTTGACTTTGAGCTCAAAGAAGAAATTAAGCAAACAAAGTGTAAGCTTTTTTTAATATATAATATATATAATATGTCTGTATATACAATATACATATTTAAATAAAATTGTGTCAAAGAGGTCGTTTGGTTAGATGTTTTTTTTTAATAAAAACCAAACCACCCATTGCTTTAGTTATTATTCTAGATCGTCTTGTGGTTTCGTTTATATTTGCTTGACATTCACAGATTTTATTTTCCTTTCTATTTTTTTTTTTCTTAATTCTTTTTAGAAAAGAATTAGTGTTGGTTGTGTTGTTGGTGGTTAGAAAATATGCAAAATTTTTTAAACAAATATTTAGTTAAACGTATAATAAGTTGTGTTATTAATGTTGTTGATAAAATAAAATATTTTAGAAAAAAAAAATAAGAACTCAATAGATCCTTACAATAAGCAAAAAATCTACAAGGATAAACTTGAAATACCCATTTTTTATCTTTTTCTTTTTTTTACTCTTTGAGTGAAAGAATAAACCTTTTTGAAACATTTTCCTCTTTTTTCCTATTGTTGTTGGTTTTTATACTTTTTTTAATATCTTTGCGATTTAAAGGAAGACCCAGCAGTTCTGATAATTAGTAACCCATGAACCAAAAAATTAATAAACTGCTTACATCCAAATAATTATTTGCCTATAAAAAAGATTTCTTTAAAAATGGTATATTTTCACTTCAGAAACTGTTGGGTTCGTTTGCTAAATGTGTGCACGAATGTGGTTGGTATTTATTATGTTGTTGTGTTTTTATATACATATCTACATTCACATATACATATATACATTTATATTTTTTTATACTCTACAAGGATAATTACCTTCTCTTAAGGTATAGCTTTATTGCTATAGGAAGAAATATACAAACGTAGGCATGCGTTTGCTAAACCAAATACACTGAAAGAAATTATCTAGTCCAGAATTAGGCTATTCTATAATCCAGTTAATAAACTATTCAATATTCCAGTCCAACGACTATTCTACAAATTAGACTATAGCATACTCTATAGTCCAGTCTATAGACCAATCTATAGTCCAGACTATAGACCAATCTATAGTCCAGTCTATAGACCAATCTATAGTCCAGACTATAGACCAATCTATAGTCCAGACTATAGACTATTCTATAGTCCAAACTATAGACTATTCTATAGTTCAGACTATAGACTATTCTATAGTCCAGACTATAGACTATTCTATAGTTCAGACTATAGACTATTCTATAGTCCAGACTATAGACTAT
>NC_060954.1:8308640-8310574 GCF_022045245.1 Lucilia cuprina
AGACTATAGACTAGACTATAGATTAGACTATAGACTAGACTATAGACTAGACTATAGACTAGACTATAGACTAGACTATACACTAGACTATAGACTAGACTATAGACTTAACTATAGACTAGACTACAGACTATACACTAGACTATAGACTAGACTGTAGACTAGACTTTAGACTAGACTATACACTAGACTATAGACTAGACTAGAGACTAGACTATAGACTAGAGACTAGACTATAGACTATAGACTTGACTATAGGCTAGACTATTGACTATAGACTAGACTATTGACTAGACTACAGTCTAGTCTATAGTAAGTACAATAGTCTGAGCTGCAGCCCATAGTAGTATATAGTTTGTACTATAATCTATAGTATGAGCTACAATCTTTTTATTTTATTTTATAGTCTAGATTGTAGTCTAGTCTATTGTCTTGATGATCGTCAATTCTATAGTCTGGGTATAGTCTAGTCCATAGTTTGGGCTATCATCTAGTCTGAATTGTAGCCTACTCTATAGCCTGGACTATAGTTTAGACTTTAGTCTGGACTAAAGTTTAGTCTGTAGTCTGTGCTACCTTATAGTCTTTACGCTAGATTCTTTTACTGTCTATAATATAAAATATAATCTTTTTTGTAGAATTGACTTGAGTCTAGTCTGTAGTCTGTACTATAGTTTAGTGTATAGCCTCCACTACAGTCTAGCATTTAGTATGTATATTCTAGACTATAATCTTTTTTTATTTTCGTAATATCCTCTTGAATAATTAGTGTATTTTATGCAGTCTTCTTAAAAAAAACTTAAAAATATTCTTACAAAGAAATTTTTTAACAGGCTAATAGATAATTTGACATTTCAATTTTTTTTTCTTTATCTAAATATAAATAAAACTAATTAGGTCTTCAATTTCTCTGAAGCACAGATAAAGCGAAAAAGAAATGCTATAATCTAGCACCAATTAATCTTTAAATAAAGAAACTTATAAGAAACTTGAAAATTTTTACAAAGAAAAAATTTTTTATTACATATTTATTAATCTTAATAAGTTTCTCTTTATGTTGTTTTTTTATACAAATATAAGTATTTGAAATTTGGTCACTTAGGCTTTAAACTTAGAGCTTATGCTCTTGTTAACGGTTACAAGAGTTGCTTTTATTAAATATTTAAAAGTATAAGTCTGTTTGTCCGTCCTTAGTGTATATACTTATGAAATTTTATTTTAAACATTCTTTGTGATAAACAAACTCTCAGTAGTCCTTATATGGTTCAAGAAAAAAAAAAGGAAAAACAACTACATATGTATATAGAAAACCCAACGCCATTAATATTCATATTAGATTGTTGTTAAGCATATATTTATTATGTGCAGAGAAATAGGATTTTGTATTAACCCTTTCAGAAAAATATGTAATAAAATAAAATTTTTTTAAAAAGTAAAAATAAATCTTTAAAAAAAATTCGTCATTTTGTAGTCAACACATTTTCCTTCACTTTTAAACTGACACTGTACCTGTCACTTTTTTATCCTTTCAATTTATTTCATATATATTTCCATATTTTCTAAACAATAACCTGAAATGTCACCACATTACTCCTTGAATACTAAAAAGGGTTAATTGGTTTTAGCGTTATTCTTTTACCCTTCCCTCTCTCTCTCCCTTTTTCCATCCACCAAAACAAATTTCTTTGTAAAACAGTCAAGGTTGCAACTTGTGTTTTTGTGTAAAATATGATAAAACAGTTGCAGGTGTTGCAGTTGTTGTTGTTAATGTCGTAAACGCTGCTACCGATGCACAGTGGTATAGAAAAAAAAAAAGAGGGAAATATTTCGGTAACTTCTAGACGGTTAATCCGATTTTAATGAAATTTGGTATGCACAAAAAGGAGGTGTTGTCGAGTTTAGGTTTTGAATTTGGACCTTATAGGCCAACCAGG
>NC_060954.1:8310674-8336786 GCF_022045245.1 Lucilia cuprina
TCTATAGTCCAGACTATAGAGTAGTCTATAGTCCAGACTATAGAGTAGTCTATAGTCCAGACTATAGAGTAGTCTATAGTCCAGACTATAGAGTAGTCTATAGTCCAGTCTATTGAGTAGTCTATATTGCAGTCTATAGTCCAGACTAACAATTAGTCTATGGCCCAGAAGAGTAGTCATTAGTCCAGATTTTAGAGTAGTCTATTATAGTCCATTCATTTTCATCGACATCCATGTATTAGGTTTGTTTCTGGTTTCTTCCCCAATAAGCAAATTAAAACTATACTAAAATACATATATCGTTATAAAATTATTTTTTATTTCCTTTATTTTATATGAAATTGTATATTTCCATTGTTTTTTACTCAACCTTCCCTATTTTGCTTTTTGCAATTAATAGTCATGAAAACTACACTTGCTAAATTTCTCCTCAATATCCTTAATGCGACATCTGATTTCGGGTGCGGAATCTTTTTGGAACTTTTCCAAATTCTCCTCGAAATTTTGTCTAATCGCTGTTAAGTGTTTCATATTCTTGGCATCGGTAAGACGTTTAATTAAAATTAAAACAATATTAAGAGCTTCCTTCTTAAGGCCAGTGTGTGGTATGCCTGGAAAATATAAATAGGTTATTATTCGAATTTTTATTCAAATTTGTTTAAAGAAACAACCCACCTGCCGCATAAGTAACAGCCGATAATATATCTTGGGAAATTTTCTCTATTATACCATCTCTTTCAAGCTGAACATCCACTTTAACCTTTTTCTCTTTATTACCTTCCAACTCTTCTGTCTGTTCATTGTTGAGCACTTGTAAACGTTCTATAAATTTGGTTAATGCCACCATTAGGCTGACCTGTACCGAGCGAGTATTGTCACGCAAACATTGTGAACAACGTTCGGCAAATAGTTGTTGATATTTCTTTTGTGTTTCAATGGAATTTTTAGGCCATGATTTTCCTAAGGTTTCGCAAACAGTCTCTTTTAGTTTATTCAAAATATTGGCCCGCTTGTTACGCTCATCTGTGGTCAAATCTTTGTGTGAATCAGTGTCATCTTCATCATCTGAGTTAGATAGTTGACGCAGTTCTTTTTTATCCAATAAGTACCAGATCATGTTGTAAACCTGAAATAGAAAAAAAAAAATATTTTACAAATCGCTATGGACTACTCTATAGTCTGGACTATTGACTACTCTATAGTCTGGACTATAGACTACTCTATAGTCTGGATTATAGACTACTCTATAGTCTGGACTATAGACTACTCTATAGTCAGGACTATCGACTACTCTATAGTCTGGACTATAGACTACTCTACAGTCTGGACTATAGTCTGGACTATAAACTACTCTAAAGTCTGGACTATAGCCTACTCTACAGTCTGGACTATAGTCTGGACTATAGACTACTCTACAGTCTGGACTATAGACTACTCTATAGTCTGGACTATAGACTTCTCTATAGTCTGGACTATAGATTTTTCTATAGTCTGGACTATAGACTACTCTATAGTCGGACTATAGACTTCTCTTTAGTCTGGGACACTATAGATTTTTCCATAGTCTGGGACTATAGGACTACTCTATAGTCTGGACTATAGACTACTCTATAGTCTGGACTATAGACTACTATATAGTCTGGGACTATAGCCTACTCTATAGTCTGGACTATAGACTACTCTATAGTCTGGACTATAGACTACCTTTATTGTCAGAGGACTATCGAATACTCTATAGTCTGGACTATAGACTACTCTATAGTCTGGACTATAGACTACTCTATAGTCAGGACTATCGACTACTCTATAGTCTGGACTATAGACTACTCTATAGTCTGGACTATAGACTACTCTATAGTCTGGATTATAGACTACTCTATAGTCTGGACTATAGACTACTCTATAGTCAGGACTATCGACTACTCTATAGTCTGGACTATAGACTACTCTACAGTCTGGACTATAGTCTGGACTATAAACTACTCTAAAGTCTGGACTATAGCCTACTCTACAGTCTGGACTATAGTCTGGACTATAGACTACTCTACAGTCTGGACTATAGACTACTCTATAGTCTGGACTATAGACTTCTCTATAGTCTGGACTATAGATTTTTCTATAGTCTGGACTATAGACTACTCTATAGTCTGGACTATAGACTTCTCTATAGTCTGGACTATAGATTTTTCCATAGTCTGGACTATAGACTACTCTATAGTCTGGACTATAGACTACTCTATAGTCTGGACTATAGACTACTCTATAGTCTGGACTATAGCCTACTCTATAGTCTGGACTATAGACTACTCTATAGTCTGGACTATAGACTACTTTATAGTCAGGACTATCGAATACTCTATAGTCTGGACTATAGACTACTCTATAGTCTGGACTATAGACTACTCTATAGTCAGGACTATCGACTACTCTATAGTCTGGACTATAGACTACTCTATAGTCTGGACTATAGACTTCTCTATAGTCTGGACTATAGATTTCTCTATAGTCTGGACTATAGACTACTCTACAGTCTGGACTATAGACTACTCTATAGTCTGGACTATAGACTACACTATAGTCTGGACTATAGACTACTCTATAGTCTGGACTATAGACTACTCTATAGTCTGGACTATAGACTACTATATAGTCTACTCTATAGTCTGGACTATAGTCTACTCTATAGTCTGGACTATAGTCTACTCTATAGTCTGGACTATAGACTACTCTATAGTCTGAACTATAGACTACTGTAAATTCTGGACTATAGACTACTATATAGTCTGGCTTATAGACTACTATATAGTCTGGCCTATAGACTACTATATAGTCTGGCCTATAGACTACTCTATAGTCTGGACTATAGACTACTCTATAGTCTGGAGTATAGACTACTTTACAGTCTGGACTATAGACTACTCTATAGTCTGGACTATAGACTACTCTATAGTCTGGACTATAGACTACTCTATAGTCTGGACTATAGACTACTCTATAGTCTGGACTATAGACTACTCTCTATAGTCTGGACTATAGACTACTCTATAGTCTGGACTATAGACTACTCTATAGTCTGGACTATAGACTACTCTATAGTCTGGACTATAGACTACTCTATAGTCTGGACTATAGACTACTCTATAGTCTGGACTATAGACTACTCTATAGTCTGGACTATAGACTACTCTATAGTCTGGACTATAGACTACTCTATAGTCTGGACTATAGACTACTCTATAGTCTGGACTATAGACTACTCTATAGTCTGGACTATAGACTACTCTATAGTCTGGACTATAGACTACTCTATAGTCTGGACTATAGACTACTCTATAGTCTGGACTATAGACTACTCTATAGTCTGGACTATAGACTACTCTATAATCTGGACTATAGACTACTCTATAGTCTGGACTATAGACTACTCTACAGTCTGGACTATAGACTACTCTATAGTCTGGACTATAGACTACTCTATAGTCTGGACTATAGACTACTCTATAGTCTGGACTATAGACTACTCTACAGTCTGGACTATAGACTACTCTATAGTCTGGACTATAGACTACTCCATAGTCTGGACTATCGACTACTCTATAGTTTGGACTATCGACTACTCTATTGTCTGGACTATAGACTACTCTATAGTCTGGACTATAGATTACTATATAGTCTACTCTATAGTCTGGACTATAGACTACACTACAGTCTGGACTATAGACTACTTTATAGCCTGGACTATAGACTACTCTATAATCTGGACTCTATAGTCTGGACTATAGACTACTCTACAGTCTGGACTATAGACTACTCTATAGTCTGGACTATAGACTACTCTATAGTCTGGACTATAGACTACACTACAGTCTGGACTATAGACTACTTTATAGCCTGGACTATAGACTACTCTATAGTCTGGACTATAGACTACACTATAGTCTGGACTATAGACTACTCTATAGTCTGGACTATAGACTACTCTATAGTCTGGACTATAGACTACTATATAGTCTACTCTATAGTCTGGACTATAGTCTACTCTATAGTCTAGACTATAGACTACTCTATAGTCTGAACTATAGACTACTGTAAAGTCTGGAATATAGACTACTATATAGTCTGGCTTATAGACTACTATATAGTCTGGCCTATAGACTACTCTATAGTCTGGACTATAGACTACTCTATAGTCTATAGACTACTATATAGTCTGGCCTATAGACTACTCTATAGTCTGGACTATAGACTACTCTATAGTCTGGAGTATAGACTACTTTACAGTCTGGACTATAGACTACTCTATAGTCTGGACTATAGACTACTCTATAGTCTGGACTATAGACTACTCTATAGTCTGGACTATAGACTACTCTATAGTCTGGACTATAGACTACTCTATAGTCTGGACTATAGACTACTCTATAGTCTGGACTATAGACTACTCTATGGTCTGGACTATAGACTACTCTATAGTCTGGACTATAGACTACTCTATAGTCTGGACTATAGACTACTCTATAGTCTGGACTATAGACTACTCTATAGTCTGGACTATAGACTACTCTATAGTCTGGACTATAGACTACTCTATAGTCTGGACTATAGACTACTCTATAGTCTGGACTATAGACTACTCTATAGTCTGGACTATAGACTACTCTAAAGTCTGGAGTATAGACTACTTTACAGTCTGGACTATAGACTACTCTATAGTCTGGACTATAGACTACTCTATAGTCTGGACTATAGACTACTCTATAGTCTGGACTATAGACTACTCTATAGTCTGGACTATAGACTACTCTATAGTCTGGACTATAGACTACTCTATAGTCTGGACTATAGACTACTCTATAGTCTGGACTATAGACTACTCTATAGTCTGGACTATAGACTACTCTATAGTCTGGACTATAGACTACTCTATAGTCTGGACTATAGACTACTCTATAGTCTGGACTATAGACTACTCTATAGTCTGGACTATAGACTACTCTACAGTCTGGACTATAGACTACTCTATAGTCTGGACTATAGACTACTCTATAGTATGGACTATAGACTACTCTATAGTCTGGACTATAGACTACTCTATAGTCTGGACTATAGACTACTCTATAGTCTGGACAATAGACAATACTTTATAGTCTGGACTAAAGACTACTTTGTAGTCTGAACTATAGACTACTCTATAGTCTGGACTATACACTACTTTATAAACTGTGCTATAGACTACTTTATAGTCTGTACTATACACTACTTTATAGTCAGGACTATAGACTATCAAATAGTCTGAACTACAGACTACCTTATAGTCTGGACTATAGACTACTCTATAGTCTGGACTCTAGACTACTCTATAGTCTGGAATATAGACTACTCTATAGTCTGGACTGTAGACTACTCTATACTCTGGACTATAGACTACTATATAATCTGGACTATAGACTACTCTATAGTTTGGACTATAGACTACTCTATAGTCAGGACTATAGACTACTCTATATTTTGGACTTTAGACTACTCTATAGTCTGGACTATAGACTACTCTATAGTCTGGACAATAGACACTACTTTATAGTCTGGACTAAATACTACTCTATAGTCTGAACTATAGACTACTCTATAGTCTGGATTATACACTACTTTATAAACTGTACTATAGACTACTTTATAGTCTGGACTATACACTACTTTATAGTCAGGACTATAGACTGTCCAATAGTCTGGACTACAGACTACCTTATAGTCTGGACTATAGACTACTCTATAGTCTGGACTATAGACTACTCTATAGTCTGGACTATAGACTACTCTATAGTCTGGTCTATAGACTACTCTATAGTCTGGACTATAGACTACTCTATAGTCTGGACTATAGACTACTCTATAGTCTGGACTATAGACTACTCTATAGTCTGGACTATAGACTACTCTATAGTCTGGACTATAGACTACTCTATAGTCTGGACTATAGACTACTCTATAGTCTGGACTATGGACTACTCTATAGTCTGGATCATAGACTACTCTATAGTATAGACTATAGACTACTCTATAGTCTGGACTATAGACTACTCTATAGTCTGGACTATATACTACTCTACAGTCTGGACTATAAACTACTCTATAGATTTTAGACTACTCTATCGTCTATACTTTAGAGTTTTCTAAAATCTGGACTATAGGCTAATATATAGCCTGGATTATAGTATTGTCTATATTTTGGACTATAGTCGATTCTATAGTCAAAGTCCATTAATTTTCAAAAATGTTAGTACTTTTTATAAAAAAAAATTGTATATAAAACTGATACCAAATCTCCCACATATTAATGATTCAGCAATATACCTACAATCAATTATTTTCACTATAAACATATACATAAACTAAATGAAAACATTTCATGGCTGAATGATGATAAATGGTTAAAATCTAGAATTATTATCTAAAAAGATCGTGTCAGATTTTTTTAATAGTATTAGAAAAGTTTGTAGTATTCACAATTTAAACTTTAACACTAATTAGAAATAAAAAATTAGTTAGTATAAAGCCCCCTATAGGAATTTGATTTAAATAACGTTAGTCATCATGTTGATTTTGATTTAAATCGTTTAAAACGGCCACTATATGAGTAGATTAGTTCCCGAGACAGAAAGATAGACAGATAGATGACAAGCGAGATTTTAAAACCAAGTTTTTTTAAAAGTCACAATGATGCAAACAAATTTTGAATAATGTGTTTAATAATGATCACTTGCAGATTTTTTTTATTTGTTTGTATACAATGCTTTCTATGCAAAAATGAAAATAAAAGCACACAGTAGAATTAGTTTATATTATATTATTTTACGATAAGAAATCGTTAAATATTTTCTAAATTAAAAAATTTGCCGAGAGAAGCTATAAAATAACATGAACGAATTTCTTTAAGCACTAGTCTTGAGTGAAAGTTGCAAAAGTAAAGAAACTAAAGGAAATTTTTAATAAAACAAAAATGTTTTTAACCGAAATTTTAATTATATTGGCCACAATCGTAGGCCTTTTAACAATGTGGCTTAAACATCATTACAACTATTGGCAGCGTCATAAGATACCCTATATTAAAGCTCATCCAATTTTTGGCAATTTTAAGGATATTGTCTTGTGGAAAAAAGATCCCTGTGCCCATTTCCAAAGTCTATATGATGAGGAGGGTGTAGTGGGTGGTAAACCTAAGGATAATCCAGTTATTGGTTTACATGTTTTCAATAAGCCTTGCTTGTTGATACGTGATTTGGAATTGGTGAAAAATGTTTTAAT
Source organism: Lucilia cuprina (assembly GCF_022045245.1). Taxonomy (NCBI): domain Eukaryota; kingdom Metazoa; phylum Arthropoda; class Insecta; order Diptera; family Calliphoridae; genus Lucilia; species Lucilia cuprina. The sequence goes on from NC_060954.1 coordinate 8,317,977, forward strand.
TAAAGATTTCAATCAATTCTCTAATCGTTATTCATATTCGGATCCTCATTCGGATGCGGTGGGTGCTAATACATTGTTCTTTGCCAAGAATCCCAAATGGAAGAATATACGTTCAAAATTGACTCCAGTATTTGCTAGTGGTAAAATTAAGCAAATGTTTCCCTTAGTGGAAGAGGTAAGTTGAAAAGTTTTTCAAGTGTTTTGTAGAAAAAGAAATTTGGAATAGGACAAGTGTTTAGCAAGTTTTATTGTAAGAAAAATATCAAAACAAACAAATATTTACACAATAGCGTGGGAATATTGAAAAGATTAGACAATATTTAAAAAAATCAAAATTTACTCTTGGAAAACTGCTGAGAATTTGTTTAAGTATAAACACTAGACTTTCATTAATTAACTGATAAGACTTAATAATTAAACAGTTTACAATCTCGCGCTCTGTAGAGTAAACAAATTTTGCAAATTATTCAAATGTTTCCATGCTTAGTTCTGTGTTTTAAAATTTGATCAGATAATTTCTTAAGACAAAATAAACAAGTGCTCGAAAATTGCAAAAACTACTACGTCATAAAGTGTTTAAAACTTTGAAACGAAAAAATATTCCATAATGACAAAATTATCAAAATAAGCAAAGAATCTCAAAGAAAACAAATGTTATTAAAAAGTAAATGTTCTAAAAACTAATCAAATTTAAAACGCAATGGCTAAGAAATTACGATATTCAATTGATAATGAATTGAATTTATAATATTTTGCTTGCATTTCAATTGCTCTTAACAAAACTTAAAGTTTTTATTAAATTTTTACATTTGTAACATAATTTTGTTAGTTTCTTAACAATTCTTTTAAAAGTCCATCTTATTTTGGCTTCCTTATTCATAGAGGGATGAAAAGATCTTACGGCAACAAAGAATCAGGAAAAATTTTAGAATCTATTGAAAAATACATACTTTTTTTAAAAAAAAGGCAGATGTAAAAACATAAGATTTGTTGTTTGTTAATTTTCTTAACCCATTTGAGGGATGAAAAAGTTAGAAGACATAAGAAAACAAGGGGAGTTTTTGATTAAAAGGAGAACATTTGAGGAAAATCTATAAATCTTTAAACAAAAGAAAGTTACAAAGAAAACAAAACAACGCAATTTCATGTAAAAATCCAAAAGCAAAAGGAAATTTTACCTAAAGACCTATTTTAGAAATATTTTAAATTAAGCTACACTTAGATCGATTACTGAGAAAAGCTATAGACCATGACAACAATACACACTAGAGCGAAAAAGCTGTCCAAAACTATATATTATAACAACCAGAACATCCGCATAAGAATAACTTCCTAATAACTAATCGTCTTCTCTTCAACTTATGTTAATCCAAAATTAGTTATCTAGATTTTTCTACGGGATTAAAAATATAAAAAATAAAAATTTAAATTTTTAAAATTTAGTTAAAATATATAATCAAATATTATTGTTTTATTATTAGTATATATCAGATTAAAAACTATGTGTTTAAGGAAAAAAAAGGAAATCGTTATTAAACTAAAATTAAATTTAACATTTTTATAATCAAAAAAAAAAAAAAAAAATAACTCTGGTAAATAGTTCAAAAGTAATTCTTAAGTAATTAAACAACATAAGGTTTTAATATTAAAAAAACTACATAATTCTAATATATAAAAAAAACACTAGCTATAAAATGAAAACGTAAAATATTAGATGTTAGAAAAAAAAACGAAAGTCTTGTTTTTAAACTATTTCAACAGGAGAAAAAAATCAGGTTTTTAAACATAATTTAACTATTAAGGAAATTGTTATTAATTGTTGAATAAAACAAGACCCTTTTAATGATAATTTTAATGCAAATATCTATAGCAAAGGAATGAATGCTCTCCAGCTCTTGTTCTTGTTAATATGATAGGAAACTTATAACTATAATTGTATGCTAAAAGTTAAAATTAATTTTGAGTTTGTTTATCAGCCTTGGGTGTAGATGAATTAGAATCATCGGATTCTTCAGCAGCTAAAACTGCTACACCAGCTTCGCTTTCACCCTCAGTTTCTTCACCTTCTTCAGGCTCAGCTTCCTCTCCCTCAGCAAGCATTTCCGTTAGAACTGAAACCAAATGTTTAGCTTCTTCCAGCTGTTGGCGTGATGTATTTAACTCTTCTTCTAGGCCATCAATACGTTCATATAAACGTTGATTTTCCTCTAAAGACTGTTCCAAAGCCTCACGTCTTTTCTCTGCCAAACGTTCCCAATAATGTTCGCCCGGTTTTTCCTCACTGCACAAGTCCTCGGCAGTTATTTTGCGGGCATTCAAGGATTTCGAGTCGGGACTGGTTTGAGTTTCTGCCGCTTTGGTTTCAATCTTCTTACGTTTCGCATAATCACTGCCCGAATTCGTTGAGATGGTGGTCTCATGAACGGCTGCTTTAAGGCGACTCAGTTTGTCTAATTGTGGACGACCCGTTAGATTTTCCTTATCGGTGGCTACACCTTGTAAAACTTTTAAGGTTTTACGTTGATTCTTCAAATTTTCCTGTTGCTCAGCCGCCGTCTCAACTTGGATGTAGACTTTTTTTGTGGCGGCACTAGACATTTTTGTTAAATGTTATTATTTAATTAACAAAAAAACACACACACACACAAAGTGTTTATAAATTTATAGTATTTGTTGTTGGGTTAATTTCTTTTAAAAGCGTAAAACAATTATGCGTTCTTAGTTAATATGCTTTTTTTTTGTTGGCAAATTTTTAGTCTTTTAATTGTTTAATTTTAAAAAAAGAAAACTCACTTAGACAAAGATGAGGACATCTGGCTTAATGCTAGACTACGGCAATTTTTCTTTCTGTAGCGTTTGAAAATTTCAAATTGTATAGCGTTCTTCGAAATTACACAAAAAAGTAAAAACAACACGAGAATTTTATTATAATATACGTCAAACCACGCGCCTTTTTCACTGAAAACTGAATGAAGTTGGCTGTAGTTGAGTAAACACAAACAAACACACAATGCCATTAACCACATACTACTTAACACTAGAGGGCGTTTGAGTGCAGTGTTGGAGAAATGAAGCAAATAACCGTTAATTTAAACAAATAATAAAAAAATAACATTAAATATCAAATTAATATTTTAAATAAAATATATTTAGTAAAAAGCATTAAATTATTTACTTGAAAGTTATATAAATTAGTAATTAATAGGTTTAAATTAATAATATTAATTATATATCATATAAATATTAACGTTTTGCAACACTGGTATAAATAAATAAAAAATAAAATTTGTTAAATATTGGAAATATCAAGCAAATTCCTTTAATATCCCTTTTAATGCAATAAATCACAATTTATTTAATTTATTTCACTAAAATCTTTATATATAAAGCACTACTTATTAATAGAGGGAGTAGTGTACATAAAAAAAATCTATAAGCACAGTGTCATGATGATTAGAAATTTTCGTAGAAAATTTAAAATTTAGCATGAATTAGCAGTAAATAACTATAGTTTATTATTAAATAATAATGACTTAATTTGTTATGAAAACAAATGAAGCGTAAAACTTATTAACTTATCACCTCTCAACAATTTAAACTAAAGCTTGCTTTTATTTCTGATTTCCCCCTTTAACAGATTGGCCGTGAATTGGACAAATATCTTTGCAACTTAACCGAAAAGACCCCCAATAATAATGTGCACGAAGTCAAGGATATTAACGCTCTCTACACCACCGATGTCATTGCCACCGTAGCCTATGGTGTCCAGGCTAATAGTTTAATTAATCCTGATGGTGATTTTCGTATTAATGGCAAACGCATATTCGATTTTAACAAACGTCGCTCTTTGGAATTCTCCTGCATGTTCTTCTTGCCCAAATTGGTAAAGTTATTGAAATTTAAATTCTTCTCCCCCGAGACAACTACCTTCTTGCGTAAAACCATTAAATATGTTATGGATGAACGTGCCAAGACCGGTTTAAAACGTAATGATCTTATCGATATTTTGGTTAAATTCCGTAAAGATGCTGAAACCGATAAAACCCATTTTGCCAATGAATTGGATTCGGTTATTGCTCAGGCTGCTATTTTCTTTTCGGCCGGTTTTGAGACCTCCTCCGCCACCATGTCATTTACTTTATATGAATTGGCCAAACATCAAGATGTTCAACAGCGTGTTAGAGAAGAGATTCGTGAAGCCTTGCAAAACAGTGAAAACGGCGAGCTTTCCTATGAGCAATTAAATGACTTGAAATATTTAAATAATGTCATATTGGAAGTATTGCGTTTTTATCCTCCTTTACCCTTCTTGGATAGAGAATGTACTGCCGATAAGGGTTATTCGTTACAGCCACATGTTGACTTTACCATACCAAAAGGCATGCCGGTATATATAGCTGCCAATGCCTTACAAAGAGATCCTAGGGTAAGTTCTTGAATCTATTATTATAATAAGGTAAAATTTTAATAAACTGTTTCTCATCCATTTCTAGTTCTTTACTGAACCTGAAAAATTCGAACCTGATCGTTTTAACGCCGAAAATAAATTGTACAACAATTTGGGTGCCTATATGCCTTTCGGTGTGGGACCTCACAATTGCATTGGTGAACGTTTTGGCATGATTCAGACTAAAGTTGGTTTGTTTAACTTTTTGCGCAATCACTATGTAACTGTTTGCGATAAAACCTCACCTCAAATGAACTTGAGTCCCTATGCCTTGATTATACAATCGGCTGATGGTATTTACCTGAATTTGGTTAGAGATCCTTTAGTTTAAGTAGTTATTAATAGGTTCCTTTTAATATATAGCTCCTATTAGTTTTTAATCTTATAAAACAGAATACTATTATGTACTTAGAGTAAATAAAATATATACTAAAAAAAATACTTTTTTGTTAGTGTTTTTTTTTAATTCCATAACTTCTAGATCAACTTTTAAAGTTAGAAATCGAAAATTAAAAAAACTCTATTAATAATGGAATTTTGTTCAACTCACCAAATCAGATTACAATAACATAATATAAATTTCAAAAATTACACAGCCATTTATTTTTAAAGTTATCAACACACCAAATAACATTAGCCATTTTGTTCTTTAATAAATTTAAGATAAATTCCTCTTTTGGCCTGCAACATAAATGATTTTACATCAAATTTTATATCCGCAGGGGTTTGGATACACTTCTGAACCCGACATATTCGTAGTATGTGAGCCAAGCCAAGTTTTACTTGCAGCAAGCCTAACCGACTGCCTATACAACCATGTGGTCCGGCACCAAAGGGTAAATAAGTCATGGGATTTATATTTGGCAAATTATCGGCGGCGAAACGTTCGGGACGAAAAATGTGAGGTTCAGGCCAATGCTGTAAAAAAGGACACATTTTTTACCATTTTACTTTAGTTTACAAGTCTAGTCTATAGTCTTGTTTACAGTATAGTCTAGTCTATAATCTAGTCTGAAGTCTTCTCTATAGTCTAGTCTATAGTCTAGTCTATAGTCTAGTCTATAGTCTAGTCTATAGTCTAGTCTATAGTCTAGTCTATAGTCTAGTCTATAGTCTAGTCTATAGTCTAGTCTATAGTCTAGTCTATAGTCTAGTCTATAGTCTAGTCTATAGTCTAGTCTATAGTCTAGTCTATAGTCTAGTCTATAGTCTAGTCTATAGTCTAGTCTATAGTCTAGTCTATAGTCTAGTCTATAGTCTAGTCTAAAGTCTAGTCTATAGTCTAGTCTAAAGTCTAGTCTATAGTCTAGTCTATAGTCTAGTCTATAGTCTAGTCTAGTCTAAAGTCTAGTCTATAGTCTAGTCTATAGTCTACTCTATAGTCTAGTCTATAGTCTACTCTATAGTCTAGTATATAGCCTAGTCTATAGTCTAGTCTATAGTCTAGTCTATAGTCTAGTCTATAGTCTAGTCTATAGTCTAGTCTATAGTCTAGTCTATAGTCCAGTCTATAGTCTAGTATATAGACTAGTCTATAGTCTAGTCTACAGTCTGGTCTTTAGTCCACTTTATCTCCTGTATAAGAAAAAAAAATTACACTTACCTTTGGATCCCTATGTAGTCCCAGTATAGAAACATATAAAGGCATTCCTTTGGGTATAAACAAATCAGGTTTCAGATAAAATCCCTGCGGTGAGTCCTTTCCCGGCGTACATTCTCTATTAATGAAAGCAGCAGCAGGATACATGCGTAAGCCCTCACATACCACACACTGTAAATAACTAAGTTCTTGAAGTTTTTCGTACGATAAACATTTCTCCTCATTAAAAGCCTCTAATACTTCCTTTCTTAAACGTTGTTGAATCTCGGGATATTTGCTTAATTCGTATAAGATGAAACCTATAACTGAGGAGGAGGTTTCGAAACCGGCCAATAAAAAAATCGCCACTTGTGAGGGTATAAAATCGGAATGTTGTTTATAAGAATCATTAACAGATCCATCATTTTGAAATCTTTGCAAAACATCAAGTAAATCTCCTTGTATTAAAGAAGGTTCTGGTATTTGTTGTCTTTGTTGGTAACTCTCTAAAGTAAAATTACGCATAAATTTCGAATAACCAGAGCTAAAGACTTTGGCTCTCAAGACAGTCGTTAGATGAGGTAAAAAGAATACTATTAAAAAATTTAAAACTTGTTTAAAATTAGCCCTAAATAGTTCTTTGGTTTGTTGTCTGAGTGAGGAATGGCCAGTTTTTAAACTTTTAACATCGACACCATAGTGCAAAACAGAAGTCAGATCAGTCGTGAATAGAGCACACATTTCTTTGACTTCTATATCAATTTCCTTAACATTATATAATGTATTTTCAAATTGTCTTAAAATATAAGACTCCAATTCCTGAGAAATTTTCAGCATTAAAGGATACATGCGATGTTTTATTTTACCTGAAGTGAAAACTTCAGACATCTTTTTTCTACACGTACGCCAAATGTCATATTTCGAAAGTGGCAGAGTTAAGAAACCCATATGATCGTATATTTGATCGGCGGCCTCAAAACGATTCAAAAACATATCGAAATCTTTGATAAGTAACTTTTTAATTAATTCTGGTTGCCGTATTATGAGGCCCGGTTGTTGTAGTAAAAATATACCACCATAATCTCTGTTTTGAAGGATAGGGTGCTCATATAATTGTTGAAAAAGTTCTCCAAACGATACTTTTAATAATATTATATCTAGCAGATTGCCTACTAGGGGCAAGGGTTTAATAAATGGTATATTACGTCTGTGCCAATATGAGTATATACATTTATAGGTTAGGTAGATGGTGGTTAATGTGAGTACAATCGAGATGATAACATTTAAGCCAAACATTGAGAAGCTAAAAGTAAAAAGAAAGATTTTTTGATTAAAGATGCATTAGTATTAAAAAAATGTTTATGTTAATTAATTGAAATAATAATATAAATACATACTTTTGAAGTCTATCTACTTATTTGTAAATATTTTTGATTTTTTCAAAGTTCAAGGCCTCAGACGTATTTATTTCATACTCATGTCCAATCTATCGTTAATCTATAAACTAGTCTATTATAAGGTCCATTGTGTAGTTTATAGTCCAGTTTACATTCAAGTCTATAGTCTAGTCCATTTTATGGTCAAGTCTAGTTTATATACTCTGATTTAAACTAATCTATAGTTAAGTCTATAGTCTAGTCTATGCTCTAGTATATAGTCTAGTTTACAGTCTAGTCTATATTGTAGTCGGTAGTCTGGTCTAAAGTCTAGCTTATATTCTAATCTATAGTCGAGTGTATAGTCTAGTATACAGTCTAATCTAACTATAGCCTACACTATAGAAGGCTATAGTCTAACCTATAGTCAAGTCTATAGTCTAGTCTATAGCCTAGCCTATAGTCAAGTCTATAGTCTAGTCTATTGTCTAGTCTATAGTCTAGTCTATAGTCTAGTCTATAGTCTAGTCTATAGTCTAGTCTATAGTCTAGTCTATAGTCTAGTCTATAGTCTAGTCTATAGTCTAGTCTATAGTCTAGTCTATAGTCTAGTCTATAGTCTAGTCTATAGTCTAGTCTATAGTCTAGTCTATAGTCTAGTCTATAGTCTAGTCTATAGTCTAGTCTATAGTCTAGTCTATAGTCTAGTCTATAGTCTAGTCTATAGTCTAGTCTATAGTCTTGTCTATAGTCTAGTCTACAGTAGTCTCGTCTATAGTCTCATCTATAGTCTAGTCTATAGTCTAGTCTATAGTCTAGTCTATAGTCTAGTCTATAGTCTAGTCTATAGTCTAGTCTATAGTCTAGTCTATAGTCTAGTCTATAGTCTAGTCTATAGTCTAGTCTATAGTCTAGTCTATAGTCTAGTCTATAGTCTAGTCTATAGTCTAGTCTATAGTCTAGTCTATAGTCTAGTCTATAGTCTAGTCTATAGTCTAGTCTATAGTCTAGTCTATAGTCTAGTCTATAGTCTAGTCTATAGTCTAGTCTATAGTCTAGTCTATAGTCTAGTCTATAGTCTAGTCTATAGTCTAGTCTATAGTCTAGTCTATAGTCTAGTCTATAGTCTAGTCTATAGTCTAGTCTATAGTCTAGTCTATAGTCTAGTCTATAGTCTAGTCTATAGTCTAGTCTATAGTCTAGTCTATAGTCTAGTCTATAGTCTAGTCTATAGTCTAGTCTATAGTCTAGTCTATAGTCTAGTCTATAGTCTTGTCTATAGTCTAGTCTATAGTCTAGTCTACAGTAGTCTCGTCTATAGTCTAGTCTATAGTCTAGTCTATAGTCTAGTCTATAGTCTAGTCTATAGTCTAGTCTATAGTCTAGTCTATAGTCTAGTCTATAGTCTAGTCTATAGTCTAGTCTATAGTCTAGTCTATAGTCTAGTCTATAGCCTAGCCTATAGTCTAGTCTATAGTCTAGTCTATAGTCTAGTCTATAGTCTAGTCTATAGTCTAGTCTATAGTCTAGTCTATAGTCTAGTCTATAGTCTAGTCTATAGTCTAGTCTATAGTCTAGTCTATAGTCTAGTCTATAGTCTAGTCTATAGTCTAGTCTATAGTCTAGTCTATAGTCTAGTCTAGTCTATAGTCTAGTCTATAGTCTAGTCTATAGTCTAGTCTATAGTCTAGTCTATAGTCTAGTCTATAGTCTAGTCTATAGTCTAGTCTATAGTCTAGTCTATAGTCTAGTCTATAGTCTAGTCTATAGTCTAGTCTATAGTCTAGTCTATAGTCTAGTCTATAGTCTAGTCTATAGTCTAGTCTATAGTCTAGTCTATAGTCTAGTCTATAGTCTAGTCTATAGTCTAGTCTATAGTCTAGTCTATAGTCTAGTCTATAGTCTAGTCTATAGTCTAGTCTATAGTCTAGTCTATAGTCTAGTCTATAGTCTAGTCTATAGTCTAGTCTATAGTCTAGTCTATAGTCTAGTCTATAGTCTAGTCTATAGTCTAGTCTATAGTCTAGTCTATAGTCTAGTCTATAGTCTAGTCTATAGTCTAGTCTATAGTCTAGTCTATAGTCTAGTCTATAGTCTAGTCTATAGTCTAGTCTATAGTCTAGTCTATAGTCTAGTCTATAGTCTAGTCTACAGTAGTCTAGTCTATATAGTCTCAGTCTATAGTCTAGTCTATAGTCTAGTCTATAGTCTAGTCTATAGTCTAGTCTATAGTCTAGTCTATAGTCTAGTCTATAGTCTAGTCTATAGTCTAGTCTATAGTCTAGTCTATAGTCTAGTCTATAGTCTAGTCTATAGTCTAGTCTATAGTCTAGTCTATAGTCTAGTCTATAGTCTAGTCTATAGTCTAGTCTATAGTCTAGTCTATAGTCTAGTCTATAGTCTAGTCTATAGTCTAGTCTATAGTCTAGTCTATAGTCTAGTCTATAGTCTAGTCTATAGTCTAGTCTATAGTCTAGTCTATAGTCTAGTCTATAGTCTAGTCTATAGTCTAGTCTATAGTCTAGTCTATAGTCTAGTCTATAGTCTAGTCTATAGTCTAGTCTATAGTCTAGTCTATAGTCTAGTCTATAGTCTAGTCTATAGTCTAGTCTATAGTCTAGTCTATAGTCTAGTCTATAGTCTAGTCTATAGTCTAGTCTATAGTCTAGTCTATAGTCTAGTCTATAGTCTAGTCTATAGTCTAGTCTATAGTCTAGTCTATAGTCTAGTCTATAGTCTAGTCTATAGTCTAGTCTATAGTCTAGTCTATAGTCTAGTCTATAGTCTAGTCTATAGTCTAGTCTATAGTCTAGTCTATAGTCTAGTCTATAGTCTAGTCTATAGTCTAGTCTATAGTCTAGTCTATAGTCTAGTCTATAGTCTAGTCTATAGTCTAGTCTATAGTCTAGTCTATAGTCTAGTCTATAGTCTAGTCTATAGTCTAGTCTAGTAGTCTAGTCTACAGTAGTCTAGTCTATAGTCTATCTATAGTCTAGTCTATAGTCTAGTCTATAGTCTAGTCTATAGTCTAGTCTATAGTCTAGTCTATAGTCTAGTCTATAGTCTAGTCTATAGTCTAGTCTATAGTCTAGTCTATAGTCTAGTCTATAGTCTAGTCTATAGTCTAGTCTATAGTCTAGTCTATAGTCTAGTCTATAGTCTAGTCTATAGTCTAGTCTATAGTCTAGTCTATAGTCTAGTCTATAGTCTAGTCTATAGTCTAGTCTATAGTTTAGTCTATAGTCTAGTCTATAGTCCTAGTCTATAGTCTAGTCTATAGTCTAGTCTATAGTCTAGTCTATAGTCTAGTCTATAGTCTAGTCTATAGTCTAGTCTATAGTCTAGTCTATAGTCTAGTCTATAGTCTAGTCTATAGTCTAGTCTATAGTCTAGTCTATAGTCTAGTCTATAGTCTAGTCTATAGTCTAGTCTATAGTCTAGTCTATAGTCTAGTCTATAGTCTAGTCTATAGTCTAGTCTATAGTCTAGTCTATAGTCTAGTCTATAGTCTAGTCTATAGTCTAGTCTATAGTCTAGTCTATAGTCTAGTCTATAGTCTAGTCTATAGTCTAGTCTATAGTCTAGTCTATAGTCTAGTCTATAGTCTAGTCTATAGTCTAGTCTATAGTCTAGTCTATAGTCTAGTCTATAGTCTAGTCTATAGTCTAGTCTATAGTCTAGTCTATAGTCTAGTCTATAGTCTAGTCTATAGTCTAGTCTATAGTCTAGTCTATAGTCTAGTCTATAGTCTAGTCTATAGTCTAGTCTATAGTCTAGTCTATAGTCTAGTCTATAGTCTAGTCTATAGTCTAGTCTATAGTATAGTCTAATAGTATAGTATAGTATAGTATAGTATAGTATAGTATAGTATAGTATAGTATAGTATAGTATAGTATAGTATAGTATAGTATAGTATAGTATAGTATAGTATAGTATAGTATAGTATAGTATAGTATAGTATAGTATAGTATAGTATAGTATAGTATAGTATAGTATAGTATAGAGTATAGTATAGTATAGTATAGTATAGTATAGTATAGTATAGTATAGTATAGTATAGTATAGTATAGTATAGTATAGTATAGTATAGTATAGTATAGTATAGTATAGTATAGTATAGTATAGTATAGTATAGTATAGTATAGTATAGTATAGTATAGTATAGTATAGTATAGTATAGTATAGTATAGTATATATATATAGTATAGTATAGTTATAGTATAGTATAGTATAGTATAGTATAGTATAGTATAGTATAGTATAGTATAGTATAGTATAGTATAGTATAGTATAGTATAGTATAGTATAGTATAGTATAGTATAGTATAGTATAGTATAAGTATAGTATAGTATCAAGTATAGTATAGTATAGTATAGTATAGTATAGTATAGTATAGTATAGTATAGTATAGTAAAGTATAGTATAGAGTATAGTATAAAGTATAGTATAGTATAGTATAGTATATATAGTATAGTATAGTATAGTATAGTATAGTATAGTATAGTATAGTATAGTATAGTATAGTATAGTATAGTATAGTATAAGTATAGTATAGTATGTATAGTATAGTATAGTATAGTAAATAGTATAGTATAGTATAGTATAGTATAGTATAGAGTATAGTATAGTATAGTATAGTATAGTATAGTATAGTATAGTATAGTATAGTATAGTATAGTATAGTATAGTATAGTATAGTATAGTATAGTATAGTATAGTATAGTATAGTATAGTATAGTATAGTATAGTATAGTATAGTATAGTATAGTATAGTATAGTATAGTATAGTATAGTATAGTATAGTATAGTAGTATAAGTATAGTATAGTATAGTATAGTATAGTATAGTATAAGTATAGTTAGTATAGTATAGTATAGTATAGTATAGTATAGTATAGTATAGTATAGTATAGTAATATAGTATAGTATAGTATAGTAAGTATAAGTAAGTATAGTAATAGTATAGTATAGTATAGTATAGTATAGTATATATAGTATAGTATAGTATAGTATAGTATAGATAGTATAGTATAGTATAGTATAGTATAGTATAGTATAGTATAGTAAAGTATAGTATAGTATAAAGTATAAGTATAGTATATATAGTATAGTATAGAATAGTATAGTATAGAGATAGTATAGTTATAGTATAGTATAGTATAGTATAGTATAGTATAGTATAGTATAGTATAGTATAGTATAGTATAGTATAGTATAGTATAGTATAGTATAGTATAGTATAGAGTAATAGTATAGTATAGTATAGTATAGTATAGTATAGTATAGTATAGTATAGTATAGTATAGTATAGTATAGTATAGTATAGTATAGTATAGTATAGTATACAGTCTAGTCTTTAGTCTAGTTTGTAGTCTAGTTTGTAGTCTAGTTTGTAGTTTAGTTTACAGTGTATTCTATAGTCTAGTCTATAATATAATCTACAGCCTAGTCTATAGCATATACTATAGTCTTGGCTATAGTATAACTATTAACTAGATATACTTTCAACAATTGGACTAATGACAATCTACCTAAGAGTTTATATTGAAAATAAAGTACTATTTCATTTGCAAAAAAGTACTTTTTGTTATTTTGAACACATCAAATGCATATGAATTTCAAACGGTTTAGAAATTTCAATATAATACAAATGATTATCATAACATATACACATGCGGTTATTATAGTATACGAATTTTAATATTTTTTTCGTCGACCTTATGAACTTTAACTGATCTAAGATAAAAATTTACATAATTATTTTTAAATAGAACATTTCTTACAAAAAAATTATATTAATAATTCCCTAAACAAAAAAACACATCAGTATTTCTGAAATGCTCTAAGCAATGTGGTCGTTAAGTGATTTAAAGATTTTTGCTATATTTATTTTAATTTTTTTCCTCACTTTATATTTCTACTTAAAATATCGCTATACCTATTGGACACGCTATGGAATAACACAAATACCACCCACTATGTTAGTGGGTAATCTGGGGCCTTTACTGCGTTTATCGAAATGTTCAGCTCAGGTTATAAAAGATATTTATCACCATCCAGAGGTTAAGGATAAGCCTATTGTGGGCATATATTTATTTCATACACCGGCTCTATTGATTCGTGATCCTGAGCTGATAAAACGTATTTTGTATAGTATAGTATAGTATAGTATAGTATAGTATAGTATAGTATAGTATAGTATAGTATAGTATACAGTCTAGTCTTTAGTCTAGTTTGTAGTCTAGTTTGTAGTCTAGTTTGTAGTTTAGTTTACAGTGTATTCTATAGTCTAGTCTATAATATAATCTACAGCCTAGTCTATAGCATATACTATAGTCTTGGCTATAGTATAACTATTAACTAGATATACTTTCAACAATTGGACTAATGACAATCTACCTAAGAGTTTATATTGAAAATAAAGTACTATTTCATTTGCAAAAAAGTACTTTTTGTTATTTTGAACACATCAAATGCATATGAATTTCAAACGGTTTAGAAATTTCAATATAATACAAATGATTATCATAACATATACACATGCGGTTATTATAGTATACGAATTTTAATATTTTTTTCGTCGACCTTATGAACTTTAACTGATCTAAGATAAAAATTTACATAATTATTTTTAAATAGAACATTTCTTACAAAAAAATTATATTAATAATTCCCTAAACCAAAAAAACACATCAGTATTTCTGAAATGCTCTAAGCAATGTGGTCGTTAAGTGATTTAAAGATTTTTGCTATATTTATTTTAATTTTTTTCCTCACTTTATATTTCTACTTAAAATATCGCTATACCTATTGGACACGCTATGGAATAACACAAATACCACCCACTATGTTAGTGGGTAATCTGGGGCCTTTACTGCGTTTATCGAAATGTTCAGCTCAGGTTATAAAAGATATTTATCACCATCCAGAGGTTAAGGATAAGCCTATTGTGGGCATATATTTATTTCATACACCGGCTCTATTGATTCGTGATCCTGAGCTGATAAAACGTATTTTAATAAGAGATTTCAATAAATTCTGTAATCGTTACTCGAACTCTGATGTCTTGGGTGATCCTTTGGGTTCACAGAATTTATTCTTTTTGAAAAATCCCGCTTGGAAGGAGATACGTTTTAAGTTGACGCCGTTTTTTACCAGTGGCAAATTGAAGCAAATGTTTCCACTGGTCGAGGAGGTAAGTTAAGATACGGAGCAAGGGTAACAAATAACCTATTATATTTAAGTCCATAACCTCGTTCATAGTCCAGTCTATAGTCTAGTCTATAGTCTAGTCTATAGTCTAGTCTATAGTCTAGTCTATAGTCTAGTCTATAGTCTAGTCTATAGTCTAGTCTATAGTCTAGTCTATAGTCTAGTCTATAGTCTAGTCTATAGTCTTGTCTATAGTCTAGTCTATAGTCTAGTCTATAGTCTAGTCTATAGTCTAGTCTATAGCCTAGTCTATAGTCTAATCTAAAGTCTAGTTTATAGTCTAGTCTATAGGCTAGTATATTGTCTAGTCTATAGTCTAGTCTATAATCTATTCTATAGTCTAGTCTAGTCTATAGTCTAGTCTAGTCTAGTCTAGTCTATAGTCTAGTCTAGTCTATAGTCTAGTCTAGTCTATAGTCTAGTCTAGTCTATAGTCTAGTCTAGTCTATAGTCTAGTCTAGTCTATAGTCTAGTCTAGTCTAGTCTATAGTCTAGTCTAGTCTATAGTCTAGTCTATAGTCTAGTCTAGTCTAGTCTAGTCTATAGTCTAGTCTAGTCTATAGTCTAGTCTGAAGTCTAGTTTATAGTCTAGTCTATAGTCAAGTCTATAGTCTAGTCTATAGTCTAGTCTATAGTCTATTCTATAATCTATTCTATAGTCTAGTCTATAGTCTAGTCTTTATCATAGAATTTATAATTTAAAATCAAACTCCTATCATCTTGACTTTTTCGGTCTTACCACAGGTCGGTCGAAATCTCAACAATTACCTCCTACAGATGCCTTTCACCAACAACAAACAAAATTCTTTTGAATTAGAACTTAAGGAATTCTGTGCCCTCTATACTACCGATGTGATAGCCTCAGTGGCTTTTGGCGTCGAAGCCAATTCATTTAAATCTACGAATGGTGATTTTCGTCGCAATGGTCGAGAAATATTTCACTTTAATCCTCGGCGTGCCATTAATTTTAGTGTGGTTTTCTTTTTACCACATCTAGTACCGTATCTGGGTATTAAAGTGGTACCCGATGAACAAACTGAATTTTTACGTACGACCATGAATTATGTTCTAAACGAAAGAGAAAAATCTGGAAAGACCCGCAATGATTTAATCGATATTTTAATAGAATTTAAAAATTCTACAAAATCGGAGTCAAATAAAAATGGTCATATAAAATTCGAAGGTGATTTATTGGTGGCTCAGGCGGCTATATTTTTTACAGCCGGTTTTGAATCCTCATCGGCCACCATGTCGTTTGCTTTATATGAATTGGCTCGAAATCCCCAAGTTCAAGAGAAACTAAGGCGAGAGATAGAAGAAGCTTTACAAAAGACCGATGGTAGAATAACACAAACATTGGTGGACGCTATGGAATATTTACAAATGATTATATCGGAAACTTTAAGATTTTATCCACCTTTGCCATTTTTGGATAGAGAATGTTCAGTGGAACCGGGACAGCTTTATTCTCTTAAGCCTTTTCATGACTACAGCATGCCCAGCGGTATGCCTGCCTATATACCGGTTTACGCTTTACACATGGATCCTCAGGTATAATAATTTGCTCAAAATTTATAAAAAAAACATTAACCTAAGTTTCATTATTTCCCATATAGTATTTCCCCCAACCTTTGGAATTTAAACCGGAACGTTTCTCAACCGATAACCGTAAAAACATAACACCTTACACATATATGCCTTTCGGTTTGGGACCTCACGCCTGCATTGGAGAACGTTTTGCCTATTTACAAACTAAAATTGGGTTAATAGAATTTCTGCGCAATCATCGTGTTTCGTTAAGTGCAAAAACTTCTCCTCAACCCAAACTTGATCCAAAAGCTTTGATTTTACAATCTGAAGGTGGTATTCACCTGAATGTTATTCGAGATCCTTTATGTTATTAGATGTTTAAATAATCCTTTTAAGGTGTTAAATATTTTATTAAACGATTCACACTATTTTAGTTTTATTCTTATACTTTACAACTTAAGCGTTTTAAGTTTACTAATCTTAATAGTATCTGAACTAAACTTTAAGTAAAAAGAGAGTAAATAGTATTTATGATTTATATCTTAATTGCGTGTCTGTCGCAATTCAATAGAATTGTCGCTGCTTACCTTGTAATTAAGAGAAGCACGCACGATTACATTAGATTAAAGTACCGTGAAAGTATTTACGGTTATTTCTTATAAGTAGTTAATATCAAAGGGAGGTTGGCTAATATATCTATATACTAGGAACACAATACATACACATATATCTGGACTGTCGTCTATAGTCTAAACTATAGATTAGTCTATAATCTGAACTATAGTATAGTTTATATTAAGATCTATATTCTGGACTGTAGTCTAGTGTCAACTATTACCTAGTCTAAAGTTAAGAGTGAATTAATTTCTATACTCTAAACTATAGCTTAGTCTGTAATCTGCATTATACTATAACCTATATATATAGTGTCAAAAATTACCTTACAATTATTTAACTACAGCTTAAGCTATACTTTTTTTAATTTAGGGAATTCTTTACTTTGTAACAATTTAACATTCAATTAAATTAAATAATAATTATTTTATAATAAACGCATTTTGTCAAACATATAAACGTTCTTTAGAAATTAGAAATTCTTATCAACAATTAAATAATTATTTACTTTTCAAACACATCTCTCTACACATTCTATTATTACGTATTACGAATTTCTATTTGAACTTCCCCTTTTAAGTATAGATTATATATTAATTAAGTGTTTACTGTTAATTACTACTACAGTGTTGATTATGATTATAATCAAGAGATTAAATAATAAATTGCAAATCACTATCATTTTTCAGCGTTAAGTGTACGGTAGCAGTGTCAATAAACGTCCGAAATATATTTACAAACTGAAGATGTTTAAAGTGTCATTTGATATATAATGAGAGAAAAAAACCGATTTTATAATATACGGTGTTAATTATAAATTTATAACAGGAACTGAACTAGAACATAACTAGAACTGAACTAGAACCGAACTAGAAATGAACTAGAACTGAACTAGAACTAAACTAGAACTGAACTAGAACTGAACTAGAAATGAACTAGAACTGAACTAGAACTAAACTAGAACTGAACTAGAACTGAACTAGAACTGAACTAGAACTGAACTAGAACTGAACTAGAAATGAACTAGAACTGAACTAGAACTAAACTAGAACTGAACTAGAACTAAAGTAGAACAGAACTAGAACTAAACGAAATATGAACTAGAACTGAACAAGAACTGAACCAGAACTGAACTAGAACTAAACTAGAACTAAGTTAGAACTGAACTGAACTAGAACTGAACTGGAACTGAACTAGAACTGGACTAAAACTGAACTAGAACTGGACTAGAACTGAACTAGAACTGAACTATAACTGAACTATAACTGAACTAGAACTGAACTAGAACTGAACTTGAACTGAACTAGAACTGAACTAGAACTGAACTAGAACTGAACTAGAACTGAGCTAGAACTGAACTAGAACTGAACTAGAACTGAACTAGAACTGAACTAGAACTGAACTAGAACTGAACTAGAACTGACCTAGAACTGAACTAGAACTGAACTAGAACTGAACTAGAACTGAACTAGAACTGAACTAGAACTGAACTAGAACTAAACTAGAACTAAACTAGAACTGAACTAGAACTGAACTAGAACTGAACTAGAACTGAATTAGAACTGTACTAGAACTGAACTAGAACTGAACTAGAACTGAACTAGAACTGAACTAGAACTGATCTAGAACAGAACTAGAACTAAACGAAATATGAACTAGAACTTATTTATATATAAATTAGAACTTCACTGAAATTGAGCTAGAACTGAACTGAACAAAATATGAACTAGAACTTATTTATATATAAATTGGAACTTCACTGAAATTGAACTGAACTAGAACTGAATTAGAACTGAACTAGAACTGAACTAGAACTAAAGTAGAACTGAACTAGAACTGAACTAGAACTGATCTAGAACTAAAGTAGAACAGAACTAGAACTAAACGAAATATGAACTAGAACTTATTTATATACAAATTGGAACTTCACTGAAATTGAACTGGAACTGAGCTAGAACTTAACTAGAACTGAACTAGAACTGAACTAGAACTGAACTAGAACTGAACTAGAACTGAACTAGAACTGAACTAGAACTGAACTAGAACTGAAC
>NC_060954.1:8337058-8340129 GCF_022045245.1 Lucilia cuprina
TAGAACTGAACTAGAACTGAACTAGAACTGAACTAGAACTGAACTAGTACTGAACTAGAACTGAACTAAAACTGAACTAGAACTGAACTAGAACTGAACTAGAACTGATCTAGAACTAAAGTAGAACAGAACTAGAACTAAACAAAATATGAACAAGAACTTATTTATATATAAATTAGAACTTCACTGAAATTGAACTAGAACTGAGCCACAACTTAACTAGAACTGAACTAGAACTGAACTCGAACTGAACTAGAACTGAACTGAACTAGAACTGAACTAGGACTGAACTAGAACTGAACTAGAACTGAACTAGAACTGAACTAGAACTGAACTAGAACTGAGCTAGAACTGAACTAGAACTGAACTAGAACTGAACTAGAACTGAACTAGAACTGAACTAGAACTGAACTAGAACTGAACTTGAACTAGAACTGAACAGAACTAGAATTGAACTAGAATTGAACTAGAACTGAACTGGAACTGAACTGGAACTGAACCAGAACTGAACTAGAACTCAACTAGAACTCAACTAGAACTGAACTAGAACTGAACTAGAACTAAACTAGAACTAAACTAGAACTGAACTAGAACTGAACTAGAACTGAACTAGAACTGAACTAGAACTGAACTAGAACTGAACTAGAACTGAACTAGAACTGAACTAGAACTGAACTAGAACTGAACTAGAACTGAACTAGAACTGAACTAGAACTGAACTAGAACTGAACTAGAACTAAACTAGAACTGAACTAGAACTGAACTAGAACTGAACTAGAACTAAACTAGAATTGAACTAGAACTGAACTAGAACTGAACTAGAACTGAACTAGAACTGAACTAGAACTGAACTAGAACTGAACTGGAACTAGAACTAGAACTAGAACTGAACTAGAACTGAACTAGAACTGAACTAGAGCTAAACTAGAACTGAATTATGATTGTTGGAAGGGGTTTCAATTTGTTGTTGAATTTTTAAAGTAAAATAAAATTCATTTTTAAAATGTCATATTTTAAAACTAAATAATTTCTGTTGTTTTTTTATTATAAATAAATATCTACAAATAATATTAATAATATGTTAGTTTAATAACAAAACAAAATAAACATATAAAATTTTGTTACACGCATGTTATAATATCTATAAATATTATAATTATTTAATTTGATTCGATTATAAACAATTTATTTATTTAACAAGTATATTTTTATCATAGAGATTATCTCTTATCACATTCAAAGGTACACCATTTTCATATTGTAATAAAAACGCTTTTGGATCAAATATAGACTTGGTGGGTGTTTCGGCACAAAGCTCTACTTTGTGGTTTTTCAAAATATGCACTAGACCTATTTTCGTTTGTAATAAACCTATGCGCATTCCAATGCAATTATGTGGACCACTTCCAAATGGCATATACGTCATAGAGTTGTGTTGTTTTTTATTTTCGGGTGAAAATCTTTCGGGATCAAATGTATTGGGATTTGGCCAGTGCTAAAGTTAGCCAATATTTATAAAAAAACTTGGAAATTAAATAAAATTAAAACAAAACAACTTACCTTAGGATCTCTTTGTATACCAAAGATGGGTATATATACAGGCATGTCATCGGGTAAAGTGTAATCGTAATAAGGCTTTAAGCTGAAACCTTGTTTTTCACCAGCAGGCCTGTTATGTTGACGATCTAAGAAAGGCAGTATGGGATATAAACGCAATACCTCTTCCACCACCATATTTAAATACTCCAGAGTGGTAATGGTTTCATAAGACAAATTCCCATTTTCTTTTAACAAGGCCTCATTGATTTCCTCTCTAAGACGCTCCTGCAAATCTGGCCTCTTAGCTAATTCGAATAGCGTAAAAGTCATAGTTGAGGAAGAAGTTTCAAACCCAGCCGTCAAAAATACCGCTGCTTGGGCTACCAAAACATCTGGATTTTTAGCTATGGCCTCATTTATATTTCCCGTCGCTACCTCCTTTTTTATTGCCACTAATATATCAATCAAATCATTACGTAATTTACCACTATTTTCTCTTTCCTGCATGACGTATTTAATAGTGGATCGCAAGAAATTGGAAAACTCTGGAGTGAATAGTTTGACACGGAAGAGTGACACTAATTTGGGTAAAAAGAATGCTATTGAAAATTCTAATGCACGTGGTATGTTGAAGAGAAAGATTTTGCGACAATGTGTACGAAATTCACCGTCAGGATTCTTAAGACTATTAGCATTAATGCCAAATGCAATAGTAGCTATAAGATCGGTAGTGAAGAGAGCACAAATTTCCTTAACTTCAGCCTGGAAGCGTTCACCTTTTTGAGCCAAGTGATGTTCGAGTTGAGAACTGACCTGTGAATGAAAAATTAAATAAAATAATGATCTAGAACTGAACTACAACTGAAATAGAACAGAACTAGAACAGAACCATAACTGAACTAGAACATAACTATAAAAGAACTAGAACAAAACTAGAACATAAATAGAACAGAACCAGAACAGAACTCGAACAAAACTAGAACAGAACTAGAACAGAACTAGAACAGCACTAGAACAGCACTAGAACAGAACTAGAACAGAACTAGAACAGAACTAGAACAGAACTAGAACAGAACTAGAACAGAACTAGAACAGAACTAGAACAGAACTAGAACAGAACTAGAACAGAACTAGAACAGAACTAGAACAGAACTAGAACAGAACTAGAACAGAACTAGAACAGAACTAGAACAGAACTAGAACAGAACTAGAACAGAACTAGAACAGAACTAGAACAGAACAAGAACAGAACTAAAACAGAACAAGAACAGAACTAGAACAGAACTAGAACAGAACTAGAACAGAACTAGAACAGATCTAGAACAGAACTAGAACAGAACTAGAATAGAACTAGAACAGAACTAGAACAGAACTAGAAAAGAACTAAAACAAAACTAGAACAAAACTAGAACAAAACTAGAACTGAACTAGAACAGAACTAGAACAGAACTAGAACAGAACTAGAATAGAACTAGAACAGAACTAGAATAGAACTAGAATAGAACTAGAATAGAACTAGAACAGAACTAGAA
>NC_060954.1:8340229-8343051 GCF_022045245.1 Lucilia cuprina
ACAGAACTAGAACAGAACTAGAACAGAACTAGAACAGAACTAGAACAGAACTAGAACAGAACTAGAACAGAACTAAAACAGAACTAGAACAGAACTAAAACAGAACTGGAAGCGAACTAGAACTAAAGCAAATCTTGAACAGAAGACACTTCTGAAATTTAAGTATAGATTATAAATATTCGATTATTAAAAATTTCCTTACCTCCATCATTAGCGGATACATCTGTTTGATTTTGCCACTCGTAAACACTGGTGATATTTTCGTTCTCAAATCTTTCCAATAGCTATCGCGTGCAAAAAATAAATTACTATTACCTAAAGCGTCACCATGTGGATCACATTTTGAAAAGCGATTATTGAAATAATGAAAATCCTTAATTAATATAGATTTTAAAAGTTCTGGCTCACGAACTATTAAACCTGGCTGATTGAAAGTATAAATACCGACAACCGCCTCATCAGCCACCTTGGGATCATTATAGATGTCGGAGAGATGTAAACCAAAACTGGTTTTTAACTGAAAAGCTTCTTTAGTGTTGCCTATAATGGGTGTTGGTTTTATATAGGGTATACCTTTGCGTTGCCAATAACTGTAGGTGTGTTTACACCAATAGTAGACTAGGCCAAGAATACAGGTAATGAATATTAATATACTGGAAGCTATCATTTTGTCTATCGATAAGGTACCTGTAAATAAAATAATGTGAAAAATTAATCAGACATTTTTTGTTTCATAATATTTAACATTAATTATCTTATCATTTTATTTTGCAAAATTTTGCGTTGTAATATCATGTAACTGAATCTGAACAAATAAAAACAGTTTTAAATAATTCTATAGTAAGAGTACTATTAATAAATGTAGTGCTTTTTTAAGTACAAGTTCAAGTTCTATTTGTAAAAATATTTTTTTTAATTAAATAATAATAATATGCAAACAAAGTACTTAATAATATAAACATGTTTATAAATTTATTTCTACTATATGCATATAAAAAGTAAATTACATCAATCAATTAAGATCAGAGATTTAAATGACAAGAATCAAAAATGACAATTTGCATAAATATCCACTTACGACAGTTACTAAGTAAATTATATAATACTCATTATTATTTTACAAAAACAAAACTTGAACAGAACTGAAACTGAAACTATATTAGAACTAAACAAGATTATAACTAGAACTTAAATAAATATTAACTAGAACTGAACTGTAACTGAACTAGAACTGAACTAGAACTGAACTAGAACTGAACTAGAACTGAACTAGAACTGAACTAGAACTGAACTAGAACTGAACTAGAACTGAACTAGAACTGAACTAGAACTGAACTAGAACTGAACTAGAACTGAACTAGAACTGAACTAGAACTGAACTAGAACTGAACTAGAACTGAACTTAAACTGAACTTAAACTGAACTAGAACTGAACTAGAACTGAACTAGAACTGAACTGGAACTGAACTATAAATTTTTAGTAAGAACAACCGAACATTATTGATTTTAGTACTTCAGGTCACTTAGGACCTTATTTCTTTAGTAAATTCACTTTTTAAAACCTTCAATAGATTTTCATTATTTTATTATAAAATTTAAATTTAACGTTTTTATATAAATCCTTTATTAATTACGCTTTCATTAAATTTCATGCAAATACACTTTAATAAGGATAATGGTCTTTAAATTGAACTTCTTAAACAATTTCACTTTATGGACTGACCGTACCTTTGAAAAGATTTAAATACACTAAATAACTTTCTAAAGATTTGAGGATTTTTATACTGGCTCTTCAACATTTGTATTTGGTAGCAGAAATTAACAATAACAACAATATAAAATAATAATGATAGGTATAGTTCTGGGATCGTTTTTTTTTCGCTAAATTTATATTGTTATTGTATTCATTTGATAATATTATTATTAATATGAGTTCTACCACATATAAATAAAATTAAAAAAGTGTTGTTAACTAATT
The DNA here is from genome assembly GCF_022045245.1 of Lucilia cuprina. Lineage (NCBI taxonomy): Eukaryota > Metazoa > Arthropoda > Insecta > Diptera > Calliphoridae > Lucilia > Lucilia cuprina. The sequence goes on from NC_060954.1 coordinate 8,342,208, forward strand.
GAATGTCCATCTGTCTGTTTGTATGAGTATCAATCACTCTCTCGGTATATCTGTCGAACGTTCTAAAGCGGCCTGTCAGTTGAACAGTTGAAAAAAAAATAAGAAATACTAATGTCTATTTTGCATATACTAAAAAATTTAAAATTGTAGTTGCATATTAACAATTAAATAGATGAGGTTTTAACATTTACAATTGCGTTTAGATAAATTATTATTTCAAGTAAATTGTTTTTACTTTTCTTACAACTTATTATTAAAATGTAATAGATATTGTGTAATAAATGTAATATTTGGAATTAAAAATGTATGAGAAAATATAAAATATTTCACTTTCGCCTGCGAAAAATTACAACAATAAATAAATAAATATAAATAATAAGTATTTAGACGCCACTTGTTATTCGTATTTACTGGAAGATCGACCAACTGATATACGATTTAAAAGTAAAAGACATGTTTAGGGATTAAAGGTTAATATTAGTCTATCAGAGACATATTAAAATGTACTTGCTATGTTTTAGCGTAATGAATTTAATCTAATATGTATGATTTAAAAACAAACAAAAAGATATTTGAGTTAACATAGACTTTTATAATCACTACATTACAAGTTCAGACTTGTTCAGACTTGTTGAGACTAGACAAGAATATACATCAAAAGTGGACCATTAACTAAACTAGAGATTAGACAACAGACAAGACCATAGTCTAGATTATAGAATGGACTATAGACTACACTGTAGACTAGACTATAGACTAGACTATAGACTAGACTATAGACTAGACTATAGACTAGACTATAGACGAGACTATAGACTAGACTATAGACTAGACTATAGACTAG
>NC_060954.1:8343151-8344326 GCF_022045245.1 Lucilia cuprina
GTTCTAGTTCTGTTCTAGTTCTGTTCTAGTTCTGTTCTAGTTCTGTTCTAGTTCTGTTCTAGTTCTGTTATAGTTCTGCTCTAGTTCTGTTCTAGTTCTGTTCTAGTTTTGTTCTAGTTCTATTCTAGTTCTGTTCTAGTTCTATTCTATTTCCGTTCTATTACTACTTCAGTTCTAGTTTACGTATGAGTATATATCACTCATACGTTCAAGTTGTATGAACTCAATTTATATTTAAAATATTAACTTATTGAAGTCTAATGAGTTTTTCTTAAAAACAATTATTAAAAAAGCCTCATTAATTGTAATTAGTTAGATGATCATTATATGTAAGATAATTAGCATGTTCCAAATTAAATGGTTTTATTTTTGTTTTTGGGTTCATACGTAAAAATAGATAAATACTCTTTTGGCTAAAGTTTTGGTGAAAGTACTCATTTTTGCTCGTTTTCTATATTTTAAATTCATATTAAATTAGATTGTTGTTTTTTGCTTGATTTTTTTTCTTCTTTATTTAGCAATTTTCTTGTATTCTAGTTTAAAAGAGAAAGTAATGGCTCATATTTAAAAGTCGAACATACATATACATACAGACACGTTCTCATATTCATTCATTAATACAACAACAAACATACAAACAAGCATTTGAATAAAATAGGGGTTGGCTCCCAAAACCACAGTTCACAGCTGTAAGTCAAAGTATTTGGTTAACACATCAATCGAAAAGTGATACTATTTAAATGAGATCAGGTATCATAAAGGGACCAAAAGAACCCTCGTATGCATTTAACGCAGCTTGGCCAGCCAACCAAATGAGACTAAAATTAATGTCGATCCTCCGAAAGTACACCACCCTATTGTACCCCAAACTTAAAGCTATTTATTTTATTTAATTTAAATAAAAATTTTTAAATATAAGTTTGTGTGTAGACGATCCGTAAGAAAATAACTATGATTTATTTGGATTTTTTATACGTTAAAACAAATTTGCCTTCGTGATTTCGAAATTAAACCATATTTTTTTAAAATATTATAAACAGGGCTGGTAAAACTTACTACGGAACTAAGACAGAACAGAACTAGAACAGAACTAGAACAGAACTAGAACAGAACTAGAACAGAACTAGAACAGAACTAGAACAGAACTAGAACAGAACTAGAACAGAACTAGAACA
>NC_060954.1:8344426-8353080 GCF_022045245.1 Lucilia cuprina
GACTAGACTATAGACTAGACTATAGACTAGACTATAGACTAGACTATAGACTAGACTATAGACTAGACTATAGACTAGACTATAGACTAGAATATAGAATAGACTATAAACTAGACTAGGCACTTAACTATTGAACAGATTATAGGCCAGACTATAAACTAGGCTACAGACTCGACTTAACTATAGACTAAAATACAGACTACAGTATAATTCAGACTCGACTACATACCACACTATATCGCATGCTACGTTCCCATGACAATTCGATCCCCGCTCCGGAACAACTCGATTCTAAACCTGCCAAAATTGTCAACTTAGCAACAGCTGTATCAATCGAAAATTGTTTCTCCAGAGAAGAACATTCAGTCACAACCAATCTGTTACAGCGATACAGTCAACAACAATTGAGTCTTTACACTACATTATAGTTTAAACTATATATGTAGCTCAAGTTTTAGTTAAACTAAATATAATTTTATTACCTATAGCGAACTAATAATTATAAAAATATATTTAAATAAAATGCTACATTATTTTTAGATTAAAAGAAAGTTTTGTTGAGATAATAGAGCAAACATGACTATGATATTTTTTTTTTTTTTTTTTTTTTGTGCAACGAATTGATGTCACCATAGAAGTGTGTTTCGCTAAGTTTTTGGATTATTTAAAAAGATGTTGTTTTTCTAAAAACAAAACCTGAATGATTTGCAAAATACTATATAACAGTTTTCAGATTAATTCAAATGAACATTGTAAACTTGTGTGGACAGATACCATATTTTATACGGAAATTTGCAAGTATATTTTGTAAATCCTTTTCTTAAATTTGAATTTATTTTATTTATTTTTCAAACTTTGTTTGTAAAAAGTGTTTAACAAACTAGAAAATACCGATGCTTAAAGAATTTTATGCATTTGAAAGATGTACGAAACACAGAAACTTAAAAATGTTATTTCTAAAAAAAAAATAATAATAAGAAAATAATATACACATTTTTCACAAAAAGAAAACAATTTTTTCTTCAAATATATTCAAATTTTAACGGTATTTAGTTTTTATAGCGCCATCTGTTAACAAAAAGAAAACAAACTGAAAGCTAATAGTTTTCTATGCATATTAACGTTATGCTATCATTTCACATGTGATTGTAAACAAAGAGAAGCTAACGCCGTCGTTCACATTTGTCGGCACTGGTTTCTTTCTAGCAAACTACATGAATTTGCAAAAAACCAGCAGAAGAAGCATTAAAATTTGTTTGTCACTTAAACTTTTCGTATTTTAATAAATTTATAAAGCTAAATAAGTGTAAAAATATGGCTTTAGCAGAAATTTGTAATATTTCAAATGCTCCCTATATGAAATCACGTAATTTTACACCTTCGGATTTCGAAAACGATTGCCAGCAGTATACCTCGAATTTGGTTAATCCCTACGTATTGTCGGCACCACCATTCGAAAATCCCATTGAGAATTTATGTAAAATTCAGGCTAACAGTGATAAGAGTGGCATTAAAATAGAATTTGATCATGGTACCACAACATTGGGTTTCAAATATCAAGGAGGTGTTATATTGGCAGTAGATTCTCGTGCTACCGGCGGTCAATTTATTGGCTCTCAAACCATGAAGAAAATTGTGGAAATTAATCAATATTTATTGGGTACATTGGCTGGTGGTGCAGCCGATTGTGTGTATTGGGATCGTGTATTGGCTAAGGAATGCCGCCTGCATGAATTGCGCAACAAGGAACGTATTTCGGTGGCCGCCGCTAGTAAGATAATGGCTAATATTGCTCATGAATACAAGGGTATGGGTCTTAGTATGGGCATGATGTTGGCTGGCTATGATAAACGTGGTCCTGGCCTTTACTATGTCGATTCGGAGGGTTCACGTACACCCGGTAATGTTTTCTCTGTGGGCAGTGGTTCTGTTTATGCTTTTGGTGTTTTGGATTCTGGCTATAAGTGGGATTTGAAAGATGAAGAGGCTCAAGAATTGGGCAGACGTGCTATTTATCATGCCACCTATAGAGATGCCTATTCGGGTGGTATTGTACGTGTTTATCATATGACCCCCAATGGTTGGATTAACATTTCCAATACCGATTGTATGGAATTACATTATAAGTATGAAGATGAAAAGAAAAATAAACATTAAAGAGTTGCAGCCTGAAAGGGATGATATTGTAAGAGTTTCTTTGTGAATTAAATTCATTTTATTTTATAAAAAAAAGAAAAAATTAATAAAAACGTGTGGATTTTTGTAATAGAAGAATGTGGTTTTCTTTATTTTTCTCTTTGTTGTCCATGTACGATGCGGCAGCTGTGGATTGAGGCTCTCAACTACCAGTTGTCTTAATGGAAGTTTTCTTGCCCTCTTTAATATTGTTGTTGTAACAGTCCTACTGTTGGCTAAGCTTCTAGGGTTGAAGATTAGACTTTACTCCAGAATATAGACTAGACAATATAGACAATGGCTATTGTCAAAGCTAAAGACTAGAATATAATCCACTAGTATTTCTTTCTTCTTTTGGATTTTGTTTCTTATTTACGCTTAATTCTATTGATTTTTAATAGCCACTATGGCAAAATGTCTGGGAGACACAACCGGATCAAATACCGGTATTAGATAGCTTTGTTCATAACCTTTCTCTCTCAAAAACAATAAACGATCTAACAATATAAGTGACTCCAAAACGGGGGCAAAAGTCATGCGTAATAAATAAAATAAATCTAAATACTTCTTATTTCTACTCAGCTCTTGGGCAGTGAAAATTTCTTCTATCCTCTCTGCTTTTAAATTTAAATGGGGATACTTTTTTCTACACAAATCTACATACTCTTTAAAATTACTAAATTTACGTATTTTGCCCACCTGTACAGTATTTTCTAAATCCTTGTGCTCTTCACATATTAACAACTCCAGTAGGGTACGATAGTACAAGGAAATATTTGGTAATTCTTTGGCAGCCATTACCCGTTCAATAGACTGTGCAGCCAACATGCGTGCATTGCGTCCTAATTTTATTTCTTTTCCTTTTAAATAGGAACTAAGTGGAAAACCTATTTCTTGATTTAAGTTCGAAATTTCTTTATTGCCAAAGAATTCGTCAGTGGAAAATTGTTCCTTTAGCAGGTGATAACAGCAGCCGATATTGCACATTAGTTTGCAGCTGGCTTGGGTGTGAAAGAGTTTTAAACAAGTGGCCGCCAGATTGCCACAAGTATGCAGGCCGGTCAAACATATAGAGGATTTTGTTTGGTTAGAATTTATGGCAAATTGTTGTTGTATAATTCCCACCAAATCCATATCGGAAGTTATAAATTTATCAATGGTCTTGTAGTTATCATTTTCATGACTAAGCGGCAACTTCTCTTCGACTAGGCTTTTCTGTTGCAACTTTTGTTTTAAATTACCACGTCTGGCCGGTGTTAGACCTTTAGATTCTAATTCTGCTCTTTCCTTTAAGCCATTCCAAGCTTTCTAAGTAAACAAAAGAATAAATATTGTAATTCTTTTATTCCACAACTTCTTACCTTTAATTTTTTACTTCTCTCTATGGCATTTTGCGTATTGGCTGTATTACTATCAATGCCCAAAACTTTATGACCATATTCCAAAGCCAAACGTGAGGATAAATAACCTTTACCATCACCAGCATCTACTATAATAGTCTGCTCACGCCAAGAACTATTACTAATTAAATTATTAACCAATGCTGCTGTAATTTCCACCTTGTAAAGTTTTCATTAGTAAAACAACTTATTCTGGTTTTATTTACAATAAATCTTACCTCATGTTGTTTCTTTTCAGTTAAAAATTCTTTAATTTTAATCTGTTGTTTTGTTTCTTTTGACACTCCCAGTACTTTTTCCTCAAATTGTGATGCTGTTATTATAACATCCTTAAAACTATGTAAACTATGTTGCTGAGCCAGAAGTCGGAATTTTTTAAACTGCGGAAATTTTTGCATACAACTAGACTCTTCCATATAAGTTGGTATATTCCAAAAAACTTCCTCTATACATTCATCTAAAGTAGAGAAATTACTTAACTCATTATGCAGCTCTGAAGGCACAAAATTATGCCAATGATTATCAGTTAAATAATTAACCATATGACAATTAACCCAAGACCAATGTGGGGACATAAACTGCAGTATACTATCTACTCGCTTTTGCAAAATTTGACAGGACATTATAACTATCTGCTTTTTTTGTGCTTAAAATGATAAATCTTTTCCTCCTTCTTCCTTTATAGCAGAATCCGTCGATGTACCCTTCAGCCCTAATGAAATGCGTAATCTTTTATTTAAATTTCTTATCTGTTCTAAAGCACCAATTATATCTGCTTCGGGATCGTTTTCTCTAGGAAATTCTTCAATTAAACTTCTCAATTGTTCCATACAACGTTTCACTTTATCGGTGTGTTTGTTTTGTTGCTGTAGCGCTGTAATTAAACCAAAAATCTCAGCCAATTCTTCTCCCAATTGTAAACCCTGAGCGAAACCCAAACGATAACCATCAGCGTTTCCCTGTTGGCAACCTTCGGTAAAACCTTCTTTATAGCTTTTCTCCACTAAACGTTCTTCGGTTAGGATAATATCATCAAATATATCATTAATATCACGTTCCGGCTGGGTATCTTGCTGATTTTCCAACATGGTAAAACAAACGTGGAAGTGGGAATTGCTAGCACAAAAAAAGAGCCCTGCGCTGACAAAAATTAACAACGGCGGCGGTTGACATGTAAAATCTCGGCGGTTGACACGTAAATTCGCGGCAGTCGCGTTATAATAACTATAAGCCGGCTAAGTTAACAGTTATATTTAAATTTGGTCAGGGGATTGATTTCGCACCAAAAAGATCCAACTAAGATGGTAGTTTTGGAAATATGATTGTATAGGGGGTAAAAACGGGTAGCGTAATTACGGTAAACTCATTTCTTCTAAACAAGAAAAAAATAGAAAAAGTTTGAACATAGGATAAAGCTAAATTTAACGAACTCATCGGATTAGACGCATATGTAGTATATATCTGCGCATATACAATAACAAGAGCGGCTTTAAAGACAAGATCAGCCATTAGATTTGAGATTTATATGGTGTGTACTATGATTTAATTTAATTCGGACGATCTCAAGATTATTGGAGACAATGTCGTCATATTTGGTAGGCCATCAACATTTCTTTAAAATTGTCATTAAATATTCACTATCCTTGCAAAATTGCAGTAAGTTAATGCGACATAAAAATGTCGTTGTCATTAAATGAATAAAAACAAGAAATGCATGAGTTTAACAACTATAGTTAAGTAGCTAGGCTGTTAATACATTTGACGTCATAGTTTTGAACGTTTCGAAAGATGTACGACAGGAAATTCAAAGGTCATGAAATTCGAAAGAAAATTAATGGACAATGAAAATAGGCAGAATAGCTGGTAAACATGGAAGACAATTACTAATTAACAAACTAACTAACTAACCAACAAACTAACTAACTAATAAAATTTTCTAAATTTTAATGAAAATTTAACAACTTTAAAGGATATTTGAAATTTTAATGACAATATGGAAATTTAAATTAAATTATTGAAATAAAAATTTAGAGTTTAAATAAAACTTTTAAAATTTTAATAAAAATTTTGAAATTTTAATAAGAATTTTCAATTTTAACAAAAATTTTAAAATTTAAATTTTAAATTTTAATGAAATTTTTTAAATTTTAATGAAAATTTTGAAAATTTTTAAATTTTAATGAAAATTTTTAAGTTTTATTGAAAATTTTTAAATTTTAATATTTTAATTTTGAGTTTTTAATAAAAATTTTGAGTTATTAATAAAAAATGTTGAAATTTTTATGAAAATTTTGAAATTTTAATGAAATTTCTAGATTTATAATGAAAAGTTTTAAATTTCAATGCAAATTTTGAAATTTTAATAAAAATTTTTAAATTTTAATGAAAATTGTGAATTTTAAAGAAAATTTTGAAATATTAATAAAAATTTTTTAATATCAAGTTTTTAATAAAATTTTTGAGTTATTAATAAAAATGTTGAAATTTTTATGAAAATTTTGAAATTTTAATGATATTTCTAGATTTATAATGAAAAGTTTAAAATTTCAATGCAAATTTTGAAATTTTTTGAAAAATTTTTAAATTTTAATAAAAATTTTGAAATTTTAAAGAAAATTTTGAAATATTAATAAAATTTTTTTAATTTTAATGAAATTTTGGGAATTTTTATGAAAAGTTTGAAAATTTAATAAAAAATTGAATTTTTAATGAAAATTTTGAAATTTTAATCAAAAAAGTTTTAATTAAATAAATAAATAAATAAATAAAATAATAAAAAAATAAATAAAATAATAAAAAAATAAAAAATTTAATTTTTAATGAAAATTTTGAAATTTTAATCAAAAAAGTTTTCATTAAATTTCTTAAATTTTAATAAAAATTCTGAAATTTTAATGAAATTTTGAACATTTAATAAAAATTTTGAAATTATAATGAAAATTTAAAATTCTAATGAATATGAATTGAATTTGAATTTTTATAAAAATTTAACATTTTAAAGAAAATTTTGAAATTAAAATTTGAAATTTTGATGAAAATTTTGAAATAATTATGAAATTTCTAGATTTATAATGAGAAGTTTAAAATTTCAATGAAAATTTTGAGATTTCAAGGAAAATTTTGAAATTTTAATGAAAATTGTGAAATTTTAAAGAAAATTTTGCAATATTAATAAAAAATTTTTAATTTTAATGAAATTTTTGGAATTTTTATGAAAAGTTTGAAAATTTAATAAAAATTTTAATTTTTAATGAAAATTTTTAAATTTTTATCAAAAAGGTTTTAATAAAATTGTTAATTACATTTTTTTAAATTTTAATAAAAATTCTGAAATTTTAATGAAAATGTTGTAATCATAATGAAAATTTAAAATTCTAATGAATATGAATTGAAACATTTAACAATTTAACATTTTAAAGAAAATTTTGAAATTAAAATTTGAAATTTTGATGAAAATTTTGAAATTAAAATTTAAAATTTTAATAAAAATAAGGATGTTTGAAAATGTGATGAAAATTTTTAAATATTAATAAAAATTTTGAAATTTGAATGAAAATTTTCAAATTTATAAATTAGTATAAGAAATAATATAAATTTTACTTTTTGAAAAAAAAAAATTAATTTTTATTTAATTTTTTCAAATTTTAAGTAAAAAGTTACATTTTTAATAGCAAAATTTTAATGTCTAGTAAAATTTTGAATATTAAGTAAAAACTTTAATTGTTAGAAATAGCAAATTTTAATTTTCATATTAAATGGTTTGAAAACATAATAAAACTTTTTTCTCTTTAAAAGAAGTTTATTTTTAAATAATTTAAATATAAAATGCATTTATTACTTTTTATTTAACAAAATGACCCTTTAAATTTCCTACGAACGTATGAGTAACATATTTTTTATAAAACATTTTCAATATGAAATCAAACATACGCATTGTGGTATCACAAAAACGGTGAACCTTCATATTGCTCATACCACGTGTAGCACTCAATTTCAAAATACACATAAATGGCAATCAAACAACAATAAAGTAAGTAATATTTGACTAATAACAACAATTGAAAGTAAAATGAAAAACAAAAATGCAAGAATGCTAATACACAAACAAACATAATAATGATTCCTTAAAGTAATTTACATTTCTAACACACATGCAAGCAGGCACAAAAACAAACGAAACCAACAACAGCAAAAGAAAAACAAAACAATCACGACTCGATAATATAAATTCTTAGCACAAACACACACACACACCAACATACAAACATTTATTCAAACTGCATTTACATGCATTCATTTTTTTTATGGGTGCATGTAAGTATTGCCTTTATTACCGTTATATTAATATAAACAAACTACACATACACCTGCTTTTGCATATAGAGACAACAGCCAAAGAAAGACAGACAGGTTGGTAAAAAAGAACAAGTATGTAAGTGTATTTGTTAAATGACTAATAAAGACAGGGATAATTGGCTAAATACAACTTAGAGAGGGTCAAGGGTAATAAAAAGCAAAGAGTGAAAAAGAGTTTTAATAAAAATGTTATTTACCTACAATATACATATGTTTCCTTTAATTTATTTGTTGCCGTTGCCTTTGTTGTTTTATTCTGAAAATAAAGCTAAATTTAGAGTTCAACTTTTATTTGTTGAGTAATTTATTGCTGAATGTATTGGTAAAAAAAGGTACAAAAATGTTATATAAAAACAACAACAAAACCAAAAAATATAATTCCATTTGTTTATGGGAATTTCCGATTTGCTTTAAATATCATTTAATTCATATTAAAAGTTGGAATTTTTTTAATTGAGCGTCATTTAAATCAGTCAATGAAATTTTGTTTATTTGTTAGAAATTATTGTCGAAAGTAATTGTAAATGTTAGAAATATGTTTGTGAGAAAAAAAAGAAAATAAATGAAATTTTACCACAGGTAAAGTTCTGTTCAAGTTCTGCTCTAGTTCTGTTTTAGTTCTGTTCTAGTTCAGTTCTAGTTCTGTTCTAGTTCTGTTCTAGTTCTGTTCTAGTTCTGTTCTAGTTCTGTTCTAGTTCTGTTCTAGTTCTAGTTCTGTTCTAG
>NC_060954.1:8353180-8355141 GCF_022045245.1 Lucilia cuprina
TCTAGTTCTGTTCTAGTTCTGTTCTAGTTCTGTTCTAGTTCTATTCTAGTTCTGTTCTAGTTCTGTTCTAGTTCTGTTCTAGTTCTATTCTAGTTCTGTTCTAGTTCTACTCTAGTTCTTTTCTAGTTTTGTTCTAGTTCTGTTCTGTTTTTAATTCTGTCCAAGTTCTGTTCACGTTTGCTTTTAGTTCCGTTTTAGTTCTAGTTCAGTTCTGGATCACTTTTAATATTTATGCTATTTTTTTGCATGTGTTTCCAACACCTTAACCAAACGCAAAATGCACGGCTAATTTTACACTATCATTATGGTGATTTTCAACGGCAATGACTGTGACATTAGAAATTTCAATTTGTTTAGATATTTTCTCAGTTGTTTTTTTATTTTATTTTTTTTGTTTTACTTTCAATTATATGAATGTGTTCTAACACTGACCGTTACTGATAAGCTGCTGTCTACGCTGTAAAGATGTTGAGCTAAAATATGAAACAGAACTTTAAAAGAAGGTATAAATGAAAAAGTGAGAAATTGTTTAGTAACACAATAATTAAATGGAAATTTAAAAGAATACATTCGTTCAAACTTTATGCTATGTTGTAAACATTTTTCTCATATTTAAAGTTAATCTATTAAAATTAAAGAAGCACATGCTATGAATTACAGTAGAATATTTAAAATTGAACATATGTCAATGTTGACATCACTGTTTAAACATCTTATAGTTGTCTGGCAGCTTAATCCTCTTGACTGTTATCGATGTTTATATATGTAAATGATCATCCGGCAACTTTATATGGCAGACAAATATTATTTTATTGTTATTAAGAGAAACATTTTAAAAAATTTGAAAGAAATGTTTGAAAATCTTAATGTTTAATAAAAGAATTAATTATATTTTAGTTTTACTTTAAATGCTATTGAATGTTTTTAAAATAGACATCACTGTTTTACAACGTATTTAAGTTTTATCAGATCTCTTCTTACAACTAGTTTATTCCAGATTTGACTGTGGTTTTTTATTGAAAATTTTTTTTATACAACAACGGAAATATCTTGTAGTTTTATATATACATATAAACAAAAACTAAGTATATAACTAAAATTTGTTTTAATTACTTTAGTTAGGTTTCAGTTTACTTTTTACAAATATAAAATAGCAAAATTGCTAGTTTTTTTCTAGGTACTAGTTTCTTTTTTTAAGTAAAGCGCCATAAATTAAAATTCAAGGTCAATTTTGTCATCCAAAAACTAAGCAAAACAATTAATTATAGTTTAAAATGTGTTTTTTTTTTTTTTTTGTTTGTTTTAAAGTGTGCCTGTTGTTCATTTTTTTTTCATTTTGGAAAATAACGCGGGATTTGCCTTTTAATTCATAAATTTTTGTAATTATATTAAACTAATAATGAAGAAAAATGATTTCAATATTGTTTGCCATAAATAAATGAATGAATGAAAATGATACAATATAAACTGTAATGATTTGTTTTATCATGACCATAGAAATCCACATAAAACTAAATGAAAACGAATCATTATTTAACATTTAGCTGTTTTTATTATTTTATTACACTATTATTTTGTTAGCGTTTTTATCATTAAGTAATAAAAAAAAGAAAGCAAAATACAATTAAATTAATTGTCTCAGCGTGTGCCGGTGAAATGGTTTTTTTTTGAGGTATTAAAACTCACATCCTGCTTTAATTGATATTAACAAATTATCTTAGTTTTTTTTAGAGAAAATCAAAAAAATAAAAACTGTTCATCTGGCAACTTTAAATGTGGCCTCCTCTAATCAGTGGGTTTGCCAGATTGTAAGAATGCAGACAATAATTATGATCAGCGAAGTTCAGTTCAGGTATAGTTCAGTTCTAGTTCTAGTTCTAGTTCAGTTCTAGTTCAGTTCTAGTTCAGTTCTAGTTCAGTTCTAGTTCAGTTCTAGTTCAGTTCTAGTTCAGTTCTAGTTC
>NC_060954.1:8355241-8358347 GCF_022045245.1 Lucilia cuprina
GAACTAGAACAGAACTAGAACAGAACTAGAACAGAACTAGAACAGAACTAGAACAGAACTAGAACAGAACTAGAACAGAACTAGAACAGAACTTGAACAGAACAGAACGAATTCATAACTATAACTGAAATCGAACTTAACTAGAACTAGACTATAGACTGATCTATGGCTCAGCCGATAAACTGATCTGTAGTCAATATTTTGAACTGATCTAATGTTTATGCTATAGACTATTGACTGATTTATAGTCTAGACTATAAACTGTCTTTATGATGGACCATAGGTCAGTTTATAGTCCAGAATATAAACTGATTTACAGTCAGTACTTACAATTAGCCTAGACTTTAGAAAGATCTATAATTCAGACTATATACAAACTTACAATACAGACTATAAACTAATCTATAGTTCACACTGTTATTTGCTCGAGACTTTAGACAGATCTATTTTCCAGAATATATATTGATCTACAATCTAGATCATAAATTGTTTCATAGTCCAGACCATAAACTGATCACAAATCTAGTATATCGAACAATCATTAGTCCAGACTATAGACTGATCTTTTAATATATACTAATGCTATAGCAATCTATAGATTCAATCTATTGAATAGCGTAAGTATATTCTAAAACCTTATTTTTCAACCTTATAAAATAAGTAATTAAAAAACCAAAATCCGGCATGAGTTATTTTAAGTTGAAAAGTATAAAAAGCAAACAAAATGTGGCATGATGATGGTATTAACAAACATTTTTATTCAACCATTTCAAACAAAAAAAAAAAAAACAATCAACTATTTAACCAAACTAACTAAGTAGACAGTCATCATACGTAAAGTTAGTCACTTAGCTAGACAGTCTAACAGTCAGCCATGCTGGTAAACAAACAAACAAACTGTCTCTCATGCATCTATCCTGACAAACAGTCAGGCTGTTGTAGTTGAAATGTTGCTGACGCCGCTTTAGCATGGCACGCTTTTTGACGTTTCAAACGAAAGAAAAAAATTATAATAAATATAAAAACAATAACAACAAAAACTTATATGAATTACAATACATATATACAAATACAATTTGCTTTTGATGGCTGTTAATTTCGTCAGTTTGTTTGGTAGTAAAGACATTCGCGTTTTTACGCTCGCTCAGTTCTTTAACGGTAGTTCTAGGATTCTAACGCAAAACTCCTTTAGACAAGAAAATTAAAGAAAAATTTTTATTTATAAATAGCATTAAGAGAATTATAAAAAATATATATAGATAAAAATACGTAAAAAATAAAATAACTATTTAAAAAAAAAATTAAAATTTAAAAAAAAATGTAAATAATTTAATAAAAAATAAGAAAAAAACGAGCTAGAATTTAATAATCGTAAAAAAATTGTTTCGTAATTTCGTGGTGAAATTCTAGCACCAACACACCAATACACGCTAAGATAAAAGAGAATCGAGTGAAAATAACCGTTACATATCGTATTTCTAAACAAAACAAAGCAACTCTCTCTCACACACAGACACACTCTCTTTCACTTTAAAGCTAAAAAAACCGTTACAAATTTAAAGAATTCAATACTAAACATAAAATAATTTAAAGAAAATCCCAAATTTTAAAATAAATCTACACAATTACATAAATATTACGAAATCTATGAAACATATGTTGTGAAAATAACAAAAAAAAGAAAATAAGAAAACTTACATCAATACTAACAACAACAACAAAAAACAAATAAAAAGAAAAGTATAATAGTAAAGAAATAATAATAATAACCAATTATTAAATAATATGCTTGTTACGCCAATATAATAAGAAGAAGAAAAAATAAATATCTTATTACAAATCTTTGCGTATGCGCGTTGTAATAATTTAAAAATTTAACATCTAACTCTACTCCTTCGTAACTGCTACTATTTTAAGCCTCTTTAGGCCAAAGTGACTATTGGTGATTTTGTTTTTTTTTTCTTTTTTCATTTTGGTGCCGGAATATAAAGGTTGAAGTCAATGCCATTCACTACAAATGCGACCTTAAGATTATGAAACTTGTTTTTTTTTATTAGAATGGTTGTTGCTGTTTTATGTATTATTTAATATGACTTAATATTTCTAACTATAAGGTCTAACAAAAATGAATCAATCAAAAATATAAAAGTGCAACTAAGGTTCTATATACTAATGCACATATTAAACAGTTTTGAATTTAAACGATTTTAAAAAGATTCTCTATTAAAATTTAGTCCTAGCTCCATCCTAGTTTAGTTATAGTTCATTTCAAGTTCAGTTTTATAGTCACAACCACTCTCTAGTAGACTATAAATCATTCTATAAACAAAACTTTCATTCAATCTGTAGTTCAGACTATAGATTAGTCCATAGTCTAGAATATAGATTAGAACATTGTCTCGAGCATAGATACGTCCACAGTCTAGACTATAGATTGGTCAATAGATTAGTCCATAGACTAGACCGCACATTAGTCCACAGACTACACTGAAAAAAAATCCATGCCTAACATATATGAAAAATGTCGTACATTGTACGAATCGTTCGTTGTTTCGCACCACGAAATTCTTTAGTAATATATGCGAAAAAGGGAATTTTTAATAAATATGTTAAAATTTACGAAATATTAATTTATTCCAACATTTTTGTTCATTTTAAAATAAAATTTTATAATTTTAGTTCAAAATTATTCTCCATGCGAATTTTCATTTATCTTATGAAAATAATTCGTGAATAATATTATATTTTTTCTTAAATTTTATAAAAATGTTGTAGATTTATTTAATCATAATATAAATAATATCATTATGTTTAACTTCGCTTAAATTTAAGAAAAAAAATATTATGAAAAGTTTTCGTACTGTTCTATTTTTGTTCTATTTTTGTTCTAGTTCTGTTCTAGTTCTAGTTCTGTTCTAGTACTGTTCTAGTTCTGTTCTAGTTCTGTTCCAGTTCTGTTCTAGTTCTGTTCTAGTTCTGTTCTAGTTCTGTTCTAGTTCTGTTCTGTTCTAGTTCTGTTCTAGTTCTGTTCTAGTTCTGTTCTAGTTCTGTTCTAGTTCTGTTCTAGTTCTGTTCTAGTTCTGTTCTAGTTCTGTTCTAGTTCTGT
>NC_060954.1:8358447-8359789 GCF_022045245.1 Lucilia cuprina
GAACAGAACTAGAACAGAACTAGAACAGAACTAGAACAGAACTAGAACAGAACTAGAACAGAACTAGAACAGAGCTAGAACAGAACTAGAACAGAGCTAGAACAGAACAGAACTAGAACAGAACTAGTACAGAACTAGAACAGAACTAGAACAGAACTAGAGCTGAACTGAAAGTAACTTTTATCAGTCACTGTATTTCCATTGTTATAAGGAAATATTTGCAATTTATACCAATTTCTTCTTTGTGCTTTTCTCTTTGTAAATAGACAACAATAGTTCTTTATCATTTTCAGATAATCTCGAAAAAAATGTATAGTTTTATATTGAAATTTATTTAAAATAAAGAAAAAAAAAATAAGGAAAATTCCATAAAATAATTGAACCTCCATAAATTTATTTAAATTGATGATCACTATATATATACATTTTTGTTTAAATAATCAATATAAAAAATTTATTTTAATTAATTGTTTAAACTGTCATTTAAGCAAGAATCAAGTTATTTTTAAATATTAGGAAGTTTACATTACGATAAAAAGCTGTTGCTTATTTTTTACTGAATCCTTTTTTACTATATTTATCAAAACATATGTTCGCTTTGTAAGATTTTTCGGGGTTGTTTTTCTTATATCATTTTGTGTTTGCTTATTAAAGCTTAATTTCAAATGTCGTCAAAATAATAATGATTATGAGAATTATTCGCAATACATAATCATCGTTTTACAAATAGATTTCCAAAAAAGATGATAGCAGTAGCCCTTAGGTCGACTGAGTGAAACGCTGTCAATCTGTTAATTTCTGTATTTTGATGTTCTTTAAAATAAACATTCGTTTTGTGTTGCAAAACCAGTTAAAAACTTATAATACTTCAATATTTCCCCCATAAACTTTGCAGGGTGCAAGCAGTAGACTTAATAGTTATTAAGGGTTGTTGAATGCTTCAAATTGACAAATGAAAAGCGTCTTCCTATATTTAAATATATCTGTATCTGTATATATTTACATATGTACAACCATATATCTGTAGATTATGGAATATGATCTCAACACTTTGGGATTTCATCTTTAATAATAAGCACATAAATGGCACTATTTTACTTTAACCCTTTGAGTACTCTTTCTTTATTTGTTAAATTATTGAATATGTATATTGAAGAGAACATTCTACTCCTACACATGATAATTAGCACTCAATTAGAATTGAACTAGAGCTGAACAAGAACTGAACTAGAATTGAACTAGAACTGAACTAGAGCAGAACTAGAACAGAACTAGAACAGAACTAGAACAGAACTAGAACAGAACTAGAACAGAACTAGAACAGAACTAGAACAGAACTAGA
>NC_060954.1:8360131-8360363 GCF_022045245.1 Lucilia cuprina
ACTAGAACTGAACTAGAACTGAACTAGAACTGAACTAGAACTGAACTAGAATTGAACTAGAACTTAACTAGAACTGAACTAGAACTGAACTAGAACTGAACAAGAACTAAACTAGAACTGAACAAGAACTAAACTAGAACTAGAACTGAACTAGAACTGAACTAGAACTGAACTAGAACTGAACTAGAACTGAACTAGAACTGAACTAGAACTGAACTAGAACTGAACTAGA
>NC_060954.1:8360463-8362425 GCF_022045245.1 Lucilia cuprina
TATAGATCAGTCTATAGTCTGGACTATAGATCAGTCTATAGTCTGGACTATAGATCAGTCTATAGTCTGGACTATAGATCAGTCCATAGTCTGGACTATAGATCAGTCTATACTTTACATCAGTCTATAGTTTGAACTATAGATATGTATATAGTGTAGACTATAGATAAGTCATTAGCCTAGACTATAGATCATTCTACTGTCAGGACTATAAATCAATCTATAGTTTCGAATATAGATCGGTTTATAATCTGAAATATAGATTAATCTATAGTCTGACATTAGATTAAAAATCTTTCTTTAGCCTAGACTATAAATCAGTCTAAAGTATGTACTAAATATCAGTCCGTAGACAAGACTATAGATAATTATATTGTGTGTAGGGTATTAATATTTAGTTACGTCTAGTAAAACATTTTTTTAGATATGAATTAGATAGTGTTTTATGTATGTAGTTGCAATTTTTTGTATTTCTATGATAGTATTTGTTTTGGATAACTGAAAAAAACTAAACCTATAACAAAAAAAGATGAATATCTTTATTATCATCAGTATTATCTTGTCCAAGCTATTGCTGGCAGTGATAATTCAATGTATGTAGTTTTTTCCTTAGATTTGTTAGTTTATTCAATGAATAACTACTTAAGCATACGGTTGCAAAATTAAAAAAAAATTCAAATACTTAAAAGTAATAAAAATAATAATAAATAAAATATAGAATAAAATCTCCAAAAAAAAAACAAAACATATTAATTACAAAATCTACAAAAAAACCAACAACTATTAAGCAAATAAAAACGAAACAAAAATCTACATAAATAGCCACTGGTATCCTGTGTCATTTATTAATGAAATTAATAAATTTATGCAAATTTCTCTTTAAACAATAAAAGAGATTTTAAGTGTCTTATAACAATTTAGTAACAATTATAACAACGAAGTGTGAAATAAGAAAATTAAATTCAACGATTTGTAAAAATAAAATAATAATAAAAATCTCTGGAAATGCTAATACCTCTAACGCCTTTGCTTTTAAAAATGTTTAATGTTTAGAAAATACAAATAATAATAATAATAAAATAATAAAATTTAATGTTACAATTCAAGAAAATAAAAAGAAGAATCCTGTAGTGACCTGTATTTATTTCAAAGAAAAAAAATATTAAAATAGTAAAAATTATGAAAATTTTACAATTTAAAAGAGTGAGATGATTTAAAATTTTGTTGCTTTTCCTTTCTTTTGGTTTCTGTTCGATTTTATTTTATTTTTATAACGGCAAATTTTTTATTTGGTCCCAAACCCAAACAATAATGTTAGACCGTTATACGAATCTGGTATTTTCATTTGGATTTGGTGTCATACTAATGTGGTAAGTTAAAATATGAAATTATTTATTTAATAGATTAATAATTATGAGTTATTCTTTAGTTTTAATTCAGTACTGTGCTGTTTTAGATCTGTTCTAGTTCCGTTCTAGATCTGTTCTAGTTCTGTTCTATTTCTGTTCTAGTTCTGTTCTAGTTCTGTTTTAGTTCTATTCTAGTTCTGTTCTAGTTCTGTTCTAGTTCTGTTCTAGTTCTGTTCTAGTTCTGTTCTAGTTCTGTTCTAGTTCTGTTCTAGTTCTGTTCTAGTTCTGTTCTAGTTCTGTTCTAGTTCTGTTCTAGTTCTGTTCTAGTTCTGTTCTAGTTCTGTTCTAGTTCTGTTCTAGTTCTGTTCTAGTTCTGTTCTAGTTCTGTTCTAGTTCTGTTCTAGTTCTGTTCTAGTTCTGTTCTAGTTCTGTTCTAGTTCTGTTCTAGTTCTGTTCTAGTTCTGTTCTAGTTATTTTCCTAGTTCTGTTCTAGTTCTGTTATAGCTCTGTTCTAATTCTGTTCTAGTTATGTTCTAGTTCTGTTCTAGTTCTGTTCTAGTTCTGTTCTAGTTCTGTTCTAGTTCTGTTCTAGTTCTGTTCTAGTTCTGTTCTA
>NC_060954.1:8362525-8364401 GCF_022045245.1 Lucilia cuprina
TAGTCTAGTCTATAGTCTAGTCTATAGTCTAGTCTATAGTCTAGTCTATAGTCTAGTCTATAGTCTAGTCTATAGTCTAGTCTATAATCTAGTCTACAGTCTAGTCTAGTCTTTAGTCTTATCTATAGTCTAGTTTGTAGTGTAGCATGTAGTCTTGTCTATAGTTTAGTCTATAGTATAATCTCCAGTTTATTCTACAGTCTAGTATATATTCTATCCATAGTCTAGTATATAGTTTATAGTTTAGTCTAAAGTCTACTTTATAGTCTAATCTTTAGTCTATTTTGCAGTCTAGTCTGTACTCTAGTGTTAGTCTGGTTTATAGTCTAGTTTATAGTCTAATATATAGACTATAGCTTATTGCCTAGTATATTGTCTAGACTATTGTCTAATTAAGCTCTTTGAAAAAAACCTACCGAAAGTCCATATCCTCTACATTGATTGAATTTATATCTACAACAAAGATACTAAAATCTACTATAACTGGAGAGCCCTTCCTTGAAGGTGGCCTTATTTCTGTAAGAAAAAGAAAGACAACAAATTAATTATTTAATTATTAAATTATTTACTTAATAAACATTAAGTTGAAATGAATAAATTGTCAACCATAAAAGAATTTAAATAAAATATACCGGTTTACGAAGAGAAAGGAAACGGAAATTTAACAAAACATGACCATGGTATTCACAAACACATGGCTGACTTGTGTTTTTTTTTATTACTCTCTCTTTCTCTTTCCCTCACTCAATTTGCTTACAACAAAAATCAATAAACAGTTTTGCATTGAATTTAATGTTGCCAACAATAAAACAAATAATCTGTATTGGTGTGTGTGTATGTGAATTAAGTTGTAGGTGTAAATTTCACGTGTCCTCATACAATAACAATAACAAAGTGAAAATAAAAGCAAAACAAAAGCAAAACAAAAGCAAAACAAAAGCAAAACAAAGCAAATACATAAATAAACAGTGATTTGCCAAAGTATTCGTGTTAACAGTCATTATCACAGATCGTACAACTCTTTTTTTGTTGGTTGTAAGTTTCCTCTTCTTTTTAAATTTTGGGTTGTCCCTGTAAATCCTTGACGTGTGTGTATGTGTATGTTGTTGAGGAGTTAATGTGTAAACGTCAAGCGTTTGTGTGTGTATTGTATATTGTTGCATTGAAAAGTCCTTGAGTGGCAGTGTCAAGTTCAATGCAAATTTGTTAAATTCCTAATTTTTTGTGTTTTATTTATTTGGATTATGCATTTACACACATTTTAAAATCAATACCTCCACACAGCTTAATATAAAACTTAAACTTGAAATTTTTAGTTGGAGGAATAAGAATAAATTTTTAAAATATTCATTTTGTACTTGAGGTAATTATTAGTTATTTTTGTTTACACGTCATATACACATTCATATGTATGTACATATGTATGTATGTATATTATAGCAAAATTTATCATTTCCCCCTTAGAGAAGTTAATGTATAGTCTATGTAAAGAAAACTTACCCTTGACATAATTAGGCGGTAATACCACTCTTGGTTTTGCTGTATAATTTACATTGGCTTCCGTAGATTCGGTTAACCTAAAATTAAAAGAGAAATATTGCTATTATTTGATTTAAAATAATGTTTTGTGATTTAATTTGTCTTAATGTGTCATAAATTGTACAAATAGAATACAAATGCTTTATGAGCAAATATTTCATAATTAAAAGTTTATTACTTAAGTAATTTATGTGCTATGTAAATAAATTATACGCACACTTAGAGAAATTATTAGTTCTGTTCTAGTTCTGTTCTAGTTCTGTTCTAATTCTGTTCTAGTTCTGTTCTAGTTCTGTTCTAGTTCTGTTCTAGTTCTGTTCTAGTTCTGTTCTAGTTC
>NC_060954.1:8364501-8367794 GCF_022045245.1 Lucilia cuprina
TATAGACTAGACTATAGACTAGACTATAGACTAGACTATATACTAGACTATAGACTAGACTATATACTAGACTATAGACTAGACTATATACTAGACTATAGACTAAACTAGAGAATATATTATATTCTAGACAAAAGACTAGACTGTACATTAATCAAAATTTTTATTAATAATTTTGTTTTTCTTTCATTTAGAGTAGATATGTTTATACATCAAAAATGGTTAGAATCTAGACTAGAAATATCCGATGACATTTTCGAAGAAGGAGACGATTATGTAACATTACTTCCAGAATTTTTTGATAATCTTTGGCAACCTGATCCTTACTTTCTCAATTCAAAAATAGCTGGTAAGTTTTTTTAGCATAATTATAAAACAAAAATTTTCAAAAAAAAAAACAATTTGCCCAACAAACGCCATTTTTGCATTATGCTTAATTTTATTTATAATTTCTTAAATGTTACGATTATGATAAAAGGCAAACAAACTATTTTACATATATATATTTTATTGTTAAAATGTGGGTAGTGTTTATTTTATAACAAGCCAAAAAAAAGAAGAACCATCCTCATTTCATCATTTATTTTATAAAACTATTATTTCTCTATTCATTTTGTAATGGTTACCAAATTGATTAATTTTTCATTTTCTTTTTTTAACATTTTTTTTATTTGAAATATTTTTTTCAAAACGAAAATATTTACAAAAAATATATAATAAAATCTAACCAATAAAAATAACCACGACCTCCACCACTAACCAACACTAATATGAATAAAATCTAATAAAAAAACAACGCCTCTCTACAACAACTTCAAATAAAAACAAAAACTAATGAAAACCTAAAAAAAACAAATTAATCGAAAACCTATAAATACTATGTCTCTGCCTAACCAAACCATTACTAGGATTCGGAAGTCCATATGTTCCATCAACTTCTCTGCTACGCGACAAACATGACAGAGAGAAGAAAAATTTTCATCTAAACAAAACTTTAAGTATACACAATAAATAATTAACTAAATAAATATGTAAATTAACATAAAATGATTTCTCAATATTCAATACAATCAATCAATTCAAATGCATATTTGTCCAACAACAACAAAAAAACGCGTTAATTATCAATCATCATTCAAATATTCCTTCATTTATACAATTTTTTTTTCTCTGGGGGAGATGTACAAAACCAAATCATTAATAAAAACCAACTGTTTTTCAAACTTGCTATTTGTTGTTATTTAAAGCACAGTGGGACTAGGCCATAGACGGACTTTTAGCAGGACTATATACACTCCATAAGGAACTTAGGACTAGACAATAGTATAGACTATATACTAGACTATAAACTAGACTAGACTATAGACTAGACTATATACTAGACAATAGACTAGACTACAGACTAGACTACAGACTAGACTATAGACTAGACTATAGACTAGATTACAGACTAGACTATAGACTAGACTATAGACTAGACTATAGACAAGATTATAGACTAGACTATAGACTAGACTATAGACTAGACTATAGACTAGACTATAGACTAGACTATAGACTAGACTATAGACTAGACTATAGACTAGACTATAGACTAGACTATAGACTAGACTATAGACTAGACTATAGACTAGACTATAGACTAGACTATAGACTAGACTATAGACTAGATTATAGACTAGACTATAGACTACGCTATAGACTACGCTATAGACTAGACTATAGACTAGACTATAGACTAAGCTATAGCCTAGACTATAGACTAAGCTATAGCCTAGACTATACACTAGACTATAGACTAGACTATAGACTAGACTATAGACTAAACTATAGCCTAGACTATACACTAGACTATAGACATAACTATAGACTGGACTAGCTAGACCTCATTGTAAACAATTCATTTACATTTTCTTAAAACGAACAGTTTGGGCTTTGAATTTTTCTTGCTTTAAAGTTTTGAAACTTTAATCATTTTTCTGGCGCCAAAACTGTAATGTTTTCTTGTTTGACCTGATCCAAAAAACTCTGTAGTTCTTTTTTATATTTAGACATTTGTTTTTCTATAATTTCATTTTTGAGTGTAATTAAAATGTTAAAAACATGCCAATGTTGTTTTCCCCCCTCTTTCTGTTTGCCATTTCTTGTTTTTTTCTCTTTCGTTTTATTTTTAGAAATTGCCACTTTAACCCACAAATTTACCTCGGTGACTTTGTATAAAAATAAAACCGTACGATATGCAGCACGTATGCATGCAATTATAGCCTGTCAAATGGAATTTCAATTATATCCCATGGACATACAAGTGTGTCCCATATACATAGAAAGTTGTAAGTACCATTCTTATCGAAAGTTTAAAAGTTAAACTTGGGTAAACTAAACACTAGTTTAACTTTTAAACACACTAAACGAGGTATTTATTTAGATTTTTTTGTTTTATTTAATTCATTCCTTTCTCAAGTTTCCTCAAACAATAAAAAGGTTAAACTACGTTGGTCCGACTCTGGTGTAACCCTTAATCCTGAACTCAAACTTTTGCAATACAACTTGGGCCAACCGTTGGAACTGGAGGAAAGTGATGGTTATATGCCCGAAAAGGTGGGCAATTTTTCACGTTTAACCGTTTACTTTCGCTTTGAACGTCAAATTGGACATCATCTGATACAAACTTTTGCACCCTCTTCTCTGGTGGTTATGCTGTCTTGGTTTAGCTTTTGGCTGGGTCTCGATGCCATACCGGGAAGAGTTACACTATTGGTTACTTGTATGCTAACACTGGTGACTATGTTTACCGGCTTAAGAGCAGATATACCACCTGTGGCCTATGTTAAGGTAGGAAATCATAAGGAATTTCATTGGAAGTTGCCATTTGATTGGGTGTTTTATTTTTCAGGCTTTAGATTTATGGATGGCCGGTTGTATGGTATCGGTATTTGCGGCCTTAGCTGAATTTGTAGTGGTTAAAGTTTTAGATGTTCAATATCAATATCAGGTTAACAAAATACCCAAAACGTTGCCAATGGTAAGAAACAAAAATATATGAATGTGAATTTCAATATTTCTTTATCTCTGACGCACAATATCCGACGACTTACTGGACTATAAAATGGACTGTAGACTAGGCTTTATACTTAACCAGATCTAACTTAACCAGATCTAGACTTGAACAAAACTAGAAACAAACTTAAGCAGAACTAGAACAGAACTAGAACAGAACTAGAACAGAACTAGAACAGAACTAGAACAGAACTAGAACAGAACTAGAACAGAACTAGAACAGAACTAGAACAGAA
>NC_060954.1:8367894-8368987 GCF_022045245.1 Lucilia cuprina
CACTTCAACATGTTGCTAAGGTTTACACTAATTTTGTTAAACAAAAATTTAAAGATAAATACAACTAAAACGAAAAATATTAAAGTAATTAAAAAAATCATTCCAGATTTTTAAATATTTTTTTTAATATAAAGTTAAAATCCGTTTTTAAGTTTTTTTTTTTAACTTATAGATATTTAAAGTAAATTTATACTTTAACTATAAAAATATATTATTTAAATTAAAAATGTCGTTCAATTCTTGTCAATTTTAAATATTAATGTGTAAAAAAGTTGTTCTTTTCTTAAATCGTTCTAAGCATTTTAAGCCGTGTATTTGTTTTTATGAAGTGATGAAGTAATCTTCTTATTTTTTTTTAACGGAGTCCAGATAGATGTTCTCTGGAACTCCCTAAATCCTAGGATGATTTCATTAGCAATATCGGCCAGTACAAAAGGACAAAGACAAAAAATAAAATGGGAAAAACAGCACGTGAAACTTTATCTATTTCACGCCACATTATCTTTTCCACACCGGTGTCTATGTCCGTCCAGGCTACTGATAGTAAACTTTGACGTCTGGCCGGTTTAGGTGGACCACCATTGCCCTGTAAAGAAGTCTTTGGAAGGGTGAAAGAAAAAAAAAGTAAATAAAAAATTGGATATAATAAGATTTTCTATTTTTACCTGGCCGGGTGTTGTTGGCGTTTGTGTAGCCTTGCGTGATCGCACAGCACCGCCCTCCCAACTAGCCACCGTTGCACATTGACCTTTTTCCATGTTACTTATGCGCTGTAATGAAATGCGAACAGTGTAAATGCAGTTATTTCTATAAATAATTTGAATTTATTTTAAAATGAAAGTACACAGAACCCATTAAAAGAAACAAAGATAGAAGTCGTAGAGTATAGATTTGTAAAAAGAAAATATTTATCTCTGAATCACAAACTAGGTCTTTACATTATATCGTTTAGTTTTCAGTGTAGGTTCTACTCAGATCTAATTAAGTTGTAGTTCTGTTCCAGTTCTGTTCTAGTTCTGTTCTAGTTCTGTTCTAGTTCTGTTCTAGTTCTGTTCTAGTTCTGTTCTAGTTCTGTTCTAGTTCTGTTCTAGTT
>NC_060954.1:8369087-8370561 GCF_022045245.1 Lucilia cuprina
TTCAGTTCTAGTTCAGTTCTAGTTCAGTTCTAGTTCAGTTCTAGTTCAGTTCTAGTTCAGTTCTGGTTCAGTTCTAGTTCAGTTCTAGTTCAGTTCTAGTACAGTTCTGGTTTAGTTCTTGCTCAGATCTAGTTCCGTTGTAGTTCAGTTCTAGTTTAATTGTAGTACAATTCTAGTTCAGTTCTAGAGAATACTATTGTATTCTTTAGTTTTTTTTTTCGTTGTATATAGTCCACATTTTTGTCTATAAATAAAACTACTTTTCCTTATTGAAAATCATTTGACAAAATTTACTTTATTGAAATTAAAATAAATTTCGCTTTCTCTTTTACTTTATATACATACATTTAGTTCGTTAAACAATATATTGTTTAGTTAGTTCGTTTGATAAATTTATTTTGCTGAAAATCATTCACACAC
The DNA here is from genome assembly GCF_022045245.1 of Lucilia cuprina. Taxonomy (NCBI): domain Eukaryota; kingdom Metazoa; phylum Arthropoda; class Insecta; order Diptera; family Calliphoridae; genus Lucilia; species Lucilia cuprina. The sequence goes on from NC_060954.1 coordinate 8,369,508, forward strand.
ACACACATTTTTCTAGATTTTTAACTTAATAATAATAATTATTATTATTTTTTAATTCAAATTAAAAGCATTTGCTAGTTAATACTAGTAAAAATAGTTTTTAATTGATAATTTGATTATCATATCATTTATTTTCATAACAATTAGTTAAACCAAAAAAATATATAATAAAGAAGCTTTTAAGGCTTTAGGCATTTTGGTTTTGTTTTTTTTTTGTTTGTTCTATAAATTGTTAACTAACTACTAGTAAGGTTAAGTTTTTTTTGGGGGAGAGGGTTAATAAGTGCTTAAGATTGGTTTTCTTTTAAGGACATTTATTTAAAGTTTTCTTTTAGAAGTGTTTAGTTGGGTTAATTATAATAGTTATTTTGTTGTTTTGTTAGTCGATTGTACATTAGCTAAGATAATATTTTATTATTTTACATTTTACACTTAAAAACTAAAATATGATTACAAAAGTACTTATGCAAAAATTTGTTAAATAACTTTTAGATTTTAGTTTGTATTTTATGTTAAATTAACAAGTGATTATTAAGAATATTGTTCACATTGTTAAAATATTTAGTTAATTTCACCTTGTTATAATAATGTGCGTTTAATTTGCAAAAAAGCTATAAAAAATATGTTTTCTTAAATATTCTATAATATTATTATATATTTTTTTGTAGTTTTATACAATTTATTGTTTTTTTATATATATTAAGAAGCACCAAATTTCTAGTTATTTCAAGTTATAGTGTTTAACATTAAACATTTAAAAATGTTAATTTTGTTGTTGTTGTTGTTGCATTTCACAGTTGGTGATGAGGTGTATAATTGTACTTATTTATTTAAGAACAAAATCTGTTTGAAATTTTGAACAGAAATTTTTAAATTTCATTGAAAATTTTGAAATACCGTTTATATTGGGACTCAATCTAATAATGGGTGGTTTATGGATCGCAACGAAAAGATGACTTCAATTGAAGCAACTTTTCTATAGAAAAGATGACTTCAATTGAAGCAACTTTTCTATAGAAAAGATGACTTCAATTGAAGCAACTTTTCTATAGAA
>NC_060954.1:8370661-8372977 GCF_022045245.1 Lucilia cuprina
AACTAGAACAGAACTAGAACAGAACTAGAACAGAACTAGAACAGAACTAGAACAGAACTAGAACAGAACTAGAACAGAACTAAAACAGAACTAGAACAAAACTAGAACGGAACGAGACAGAACTAGAACATAACTAGAACAGAACTACAACGGAACTAAAACAGAACTAGGACGGAACGAGACAGAACTAGAACAAAACTAAAACAGAACTAGAACAGAACTGTAACTAGAACTAATCTTGAACTGAAGAAAAACTGAATCAACAAAAATCTAACTTTTCTTTTTATTCTAGATATTTTTCCTCTTTGGAATATTCCGCTGATGGTGAATGCATATTGGCTGGTGGCAAATCCCATGTAATTTGTATATATCACGTTAAGGAAGCCATGCTCTTGAAAAAATTTCAAATAACACAAAATCTTAGTTTCGATGGTTTGAATGTAAGTTATTTTAACATACTTCTTGAACTCTCTATTACATTATATATTTTTTCCAAAATTTTCCTCCAACAGGAATTTATAAATCGTCGAAATTTAACTGAGTTTGGTAATATGGCTCTGGTGGAGCAAAGAGAAGAGCTAGAGGGTGGTAAGGTGGCCATACGTTTGCCGGGTGTACAAAAAGGCGATATGGCAGCGCGTAATTTTAAACCAGAAGTTAAAGTATTTTCAGTGAAATTTTCACCCACAGGCCAAGCATTTGCTGCAGCCTGTACAGAGGGTTTGTGTATATACACTTTAGATAAGGGTAAGGCAGGAAAATAAACATATTATTGAGGATGTTTTAACATAATTTTTCTTTATTGCTTAGGAGTTGTTTTTGATCCCTTCGATTTATCTTTGGAGGTTACGCCCAAAGCTATAAAAGAGTCTTTAAAGGCTAAAAACTATTCCAAAGCTTTGATAATGGCTTTGAAATTAAATGAAAATAATTTAATAACTTTGGCAATAGAATCAATACCCTATCAGGACAGTAAGTATATGTATTACGAGATTAAATATTTCTTTTCCATATCTTTCTTTTTAACATTTCAGTTAAACTTATCTGTTCCACCCTGCCCAATCAATATGCTCATCGTTTATTGCAAATATTGGCAAAACTTTTGCAAACCTCTCCGCATGTAGAATTCTATTTGCAATGGTGTTGCTGTCTACTGTTCAGTCATGGCAATAAAGATGGTGTTTTCCAACACACTTCCCTGTTAGCTTTACATGAATCTATTTCTAGGAAATATGAAAGTCTTAATAGAATGTAAGTTTATCTATTAATATTATTGAAGATTTTTAAACATTTCTTTTTTTTCTTATTTTAGCTGTGATTTTAATAAATTCACCATACGTTCTCTATTGAATACGGCGCATACTAGAAATACGCAAAATAAAGATAAACTTGATCAGTTAAAATCTGCTAAAGATCAAAATGATAACGACGATGTTGATGAACAAGAGGAGGATGATGATGAGGATATGTTGCTAATAAAGACTTCGACAAAAGAAACAGATGAGTTTGCTGAAGAAAGCGAAGAAGAGGAAAGTAGTGAGGATGAAGCTGAGAGTGACTAAATATTTTGTTTAATTTTAAGTTTAAATTTTCTACCGGCCTATAATAAAGTTGAAGAAAATACAAATTTTAAAACAAATTGAATAAAATTCCTGCTAAAAATGGACCTAAAAGGTAATTAAATTATAAAAAGGCTATAATATTAAAATAATACAAATTTACACCATTTTAATAAAGAAATCCAATTAAAACTTTACTATTTTCCTAACGTTTTATCCATTAGAAAATGTAAAGCCATTAGAAATGTTTGTAAGTCTTCTATCAAGTTTGCAAATAAATTGAATCTACAATCAATGTTCAATCAAGTTCAAAATTCCCATAAAACTTCAATCAAGTTTCCTAATGAAATTGCTATAATTACGGGATTTAAAAGGTAAATTATACAAATTTTCTATTGATTTTAATCTATGTAGAAAAACACAATGAATTAAAGGGAAAAATTTTAAATGTTAAATTAAAAAATTTTAAATGTTGACAATAATCACTTCGTGAACAGTTCTAGTTCAATTCTACTTCTAGTATTGTCTTAGATCAGTTCTAGTTCAGTTCTAGTTTAGATCTAGTTCAGATCTAGTTCAGATCTAGTTCAGTTCTACTTCAGTTTTAGTTTAGTTCTAGTTCAGTTCTAGTTCAGTTCCTGTTTAGTTTTTGTTCAGTTCTAGTTCAGGTCTAGTTCAGTTCTAGTTCAGTTCTAGTTCAGTTCTAGTTCAGTTCTAGTTCAGTTCTAGTTCAGTTCTAGTTCAGTTCTAGTTCAGT
>NC_060954.1:8373077-8473845 GCF_022045245.1 Lucilia cuprina
TCTAGTTCTGTTCTAGTTCTGTTCTAGTTCTGTTCTAGTTCTGTTCTAGTTCTGTTCTAGTTCTGTTCTAGTTCTGTTCTAGTTCTGTTCTAGTTCTGTTCTATTCTTATTCAAGTTGTTTACTTACTTTCCCAATTTATTCTTTTTGGCGGTAATAACATCCGTATCCAAACGACCACTATCCAAATCATTGCGTCCCTCTATAGTGCTTATCTGTGAGGCAGTTTTAACATCGAATACCACAATATTGCTATTTAAAGTAGCCACAGCCACCTTTATAAGAAAAAATTAAAAACATATTACAAACGAATCAAAACATAAATTCCCAAAAAGTTAATTTACATTTTCTCCATTAGGACTAAAAGCCACACAGGTAACATCAGATAGTAAATCAATAGTTTCATGTTCTGATTTATTTTCCAAACAATTCCAAATTTTAATGGTTTTATCCCAAGAGCCAGAAACCATCGTTGAAGAAGAAGCCACAGGAGCAAAGGCAATAGAAGAAATAGGACCCTCATGGCCACTGATTACCTCTAATAAAGTACCCAATTTAACCGACCATAAATACAACTCAAAAACATCTAAACCGCCAGCCACTACTAATTCATCGGAGTAATCCATGGCGACACAGGAAAATTGCACAGGGGTGGGAGAGGTAAAGGTACGGAAGTTACGGTAACTGAAATAATTTGAAGATTAAGATAATTTTAAGGGAATTTAGCCAGCAATGCTTACCGTATTATATCAAAAGCCCTTACAGTACCATCCAAAGAACAACTAACCAAAAACTTTTTACCACGACTGAATTGTACACCAGTCACACCGCTAGTGTGTTCGGAGAACGTAACAAAACAGAAACCACTTTGAGTGTTCCATAATTTTACTTTTGAATCTTCACCACCGGTGGCTATATACTGACCATCGGGAGAATAGGCTACACAAGCCATTTCACTGCTATGACCCTGCTGTTTCATAATATATTGCTCTGACTGCCATTCCCAAACCAACAATTGACCCATTTCCCTAGATGCCAAGGCCACCCAATCGCCGGTGTTGTTAAACAAAGCCGAGGAAATGGCATAATCTGATATACTTAAAGAATGTATCATATTAACCTCAGGCAATTCGTAGAGATAAAAGGAGCCGGTGCTAAAACCCACCACCAAAACCTTAGTTTGTCGATTATAATGAGCAGTAGTCAAGACAGCATCACGATGTTCTTTACGTGGTTCATCGGCCAAATAGTGACGGGCCAATTTTTTATAATAAAACGGATGTCCTTTCTTAACATCTTCATCTTTAATGTCATTCTCATCTACCATATTCTCGGGTAAATTGTCTTCACCAGTCATATTACTATTACGTTTTTCCACTGTATTTTCTACATCATCTTCAGATTCTTCAGCTGATTCATTGCCTGAGGGTTTAGTTCTTTTCTTTTGCAAGGATAATTGTTGTCCATCCTGGTGTTCGTAACGTGTTCTTTCTTCTATATCAGAAGGTTCCAAACTACATTCCCACAAACACAACTGACCGTTACGACTGATAGTATTGGCATGTAAGCTATTGTTTTCAAAGAAACAAGCCACCATGGCATCTGTATGACCGCCCAGAATGAAGGTACGGAATTTATTCATATGTTTTATGGCTATAACTTTAGACGAATTATCACGACAGCCTACTATGAGAAAACGCGAGTCTGAAGACCAATCGAGGCAAGTAACATCATCATAACCACCCAAATAGTGACGTTCCAAAACAAAAGGATTATATTCACCAGTTATCTCACCAGGAGCTTTAAAAATAAATATCAAATTTTGCATAGCCACAGCAAAATGGGCACCATTAGGACTAAAGGCCACACACTTGACGGCATGTTGAAATTTATGCTGATGTATCACGGTACATGATACCATACTTATAAGCTGGGCTTGTCCACGCTCATTGACAGCCAACAACAAACTGCCATCGGGAGACAAGGCCAAACTTTGATAATTATACAGTGATTCCAAGGACAGGGTAGAGGCTTTGTTGCTGCAAGTTTATTAAAGTTAATTACCATACAATTTGTCAATTTTCTAAATAAAACTTACTTTTTAAGATCATATAAAGTTAATCTATTACCCACGGGACTTATTATGGAATTTCCATCGGGTGTAAAAAGCAAATTACCATTACGATATATTGTGCCCAATAAATTGGAAAACTATGAAGAATTTTTAACATTTAAGAAGAATATTTTATTTAATTTTTAAACATGACAACTTACTTTATAAGAAAACTTCATTTTTATTTAAATACTTGATTAATTTGACTTATTTCTTTTATAAATTACCAAATAAATAAAAAAACCCGCACTTGTTTGGTGGAAAAAATGTAAACAACGTCAAAACACACGTGCAGAGGAAAAACTAGGATGCCAATATGTTTAAAATTATAATAAAGTTGCCAGATATATTTTGGTAATAAACAATGGGGTTTATAAATGTTTTTTTATAGAAATAGATTTTTATATAAAAAGTTTAATTTAAAACGATAAATAAAGTCCATATTGATGTAGGATATAACTTATAAAAGTAATATAATTATTACAACAAAAATTGCAATAATAGCCACAAATAGTTAAGAAAATTTTCAAATATATTAAATTTCACAATAATGCTATAATAACAGTTTAACAACAACAACAAAAATATTTGAAACTCTTAAAAAATTTTGATTCAATGGTGTACCAATAAGGTTTTAACAAAATTAAAAAAGTATTTTAAAATTTTAAAGAAAATGGTAAAAAATATTATTTATTGTTACTCTCGTCCATGAATACATATGATTTAAAGAAGTTCTAATTGTTTAAAACTTTAATTTGTTAAATCAATAAGATTCCATGCAAATATGTTTATGAAATTTGTATTTATTTTGATTTTTTAACGCCGCCAATATAAATCAACCGCTTTGTTGACATTTTTTCTTAGAGATGATAACTTCTCAATAATACAGTTATCGTTTAAATTGTTTAGTATATTTTACCATCTCTAACAAGTTTACCGGTTTAAAATTATTATTTGTTTGTCACAGTTTTCAATTTAACTTTAAATTAAAATTAAAAAAATTAATAAATATTATAAAAATATCACATTAACAAACATGAGAACTACCACGCCACCCACACAAATGCTTAATTTTGCTGAGCAAATCAATTGTTTTGATATTTGCCAAACAGACTTCGCCTCTAACCTCATTTGTATAGCGGCCGAGAAAAAGCTTATTTTGGGTTTAGTAAGATTTCCTGTAAGTTTCCTTCAGCATTTTTTTGTGCCTTATTATTTACAGAATTGTTTTTATATATATTTAGGAAGAATCCGAAAGTGAACAATTTGAATGGGAACGTTTAAAAGACATATACCATGAAACTCGCTGTCATGCCATATGCTTTGCACCCGAAACCTCTCTAGTGGCCATACCCAAAACGGTGACCTTTTGTGCTGCCGGTGCTGATTTTCTATTGCGAGTTTATCGCACCGATATGCAAAATACCGATACTGTACAAACTTTAAAAGCTCATACGAATTATGTCAACGATATTGCCTGGGATTGTGAAGGTGAGTTTTTAGCTTCTGTTAGTGATGATCACAGCTGTAAAATCTGGAGTCTGGAATCACATTATGAAAATGTTATAACATTTTGCCTATCATCGGCTGGCATGTCGGTGAAATGGCATCCTGAAGAGCCGCACAAAGTTTTGGTGGCCGAAAAGAAGGGCGTTGTGCATATGTATAATGTAAAATCACAACAGGCTATCGTTTCGCTGGAGACACCCAAATCTCCCCTTATGTCCGCCGACTGGTCTTTAAATAATTGCCATTTTATAACAGCCTTAGCTGCAGGAGAGATTATCACTTGGGATTTATCTAGACGTCCCTGTTCACCCTCCGATGTTAGACAAATCCATGAAGATGGTGGGCGTGCTGTACGAATGTCTCCCACCTCAGAATATGTGGTAGCTAGTGTGGGTCGTCCTGATATTACCATAAAAGTGTACTCTACCAAAACCTCAGTGCCTTTATTAGAGGCTCCTTTAAAATTATTTGCTGGCTTGTGTTGGCATCATCGCTTGCCTTATGTGGCAGCCGCCTATGATCGTAAGTTGTGTTTTTGGAAAGTACAATTTAAATAGAATTTTATAAAAACAAAAAAAAAAGTTTGAAAAGAATTTCTGTTATGTTTTATTGGGAGTAGAGAGAATATACAATGAACCACATTTCAATTAAGCTCCATTTACTGAGGCTAAGTATTCCTTATAACGCTGTTCCTGTTGAGCCTGCAATTTTTGTAATTTTTTCAGTTGACCCTTGCTAACCTCCTTGCCTTCTTTGTCGTGAGTGGGTAGGCCCTGGAATAAAGAAAATATATTGTGAATAAGTGAAACTTTAAAACACAAAGGAAATAGATTGGTTTCCTTTTAACTCACATTTTCATCAAATTGCGAATACTTGTCGGTTTCTTTTAAAAACATTTCCTTGGGATTAACTTTACGTTGTGCTTCCTTAGCTGCAGCCGCTTCAGCTGCCGCCTGCTTCTTACGTTCCTTTTCCGCTAAACGTTCTGCTTCGGCTGCCTTTTTACTCTCCCTTTCCTTTAGCAAAGTTTCACGATCCACCAGTTTTACTGCAAATTTACCACCATCTTTATCTTCTAAACGTACACCCAATTGGGGTAAGACATCGTCACGCAATTGATCGCATAAAGTTAAAATTTCATTAGCTTTCAAAGTTTTAGCGTGTTCGCGTACTTGATTACGGAAAACAGCTGCTGCTTCCACATAAGGCAAAACAGTAGATTCAAGATCAATATTACCATCAGCAGAATTCGAACCAACAGGAAAACCAATACCACCACGAGGACCAGCAATAGCACCAAATATGTGCAGCAAGTCAGTAATGTAAGAGGCAATTTTACGCAATAAAATACTATTTAAACGGCCCTTATTGTCACGTATATAAATATTGGCGGCAGATACTAAATCTCGGATAGAATCTAAAGCACTACGAGTATCAACATTATCTAGAAAAAAAGAAAAATGTTAAATATCGTTCCAAAAGGAGGCAGCTTTTAGCTTCTTACCACATAAGGCATTGTGTACGGCAGTTTGTATTTCATTGTATTTTCTTTGCAGTGTAGCCTCCACCTGAGTCCAAGCATCAAATTGTCTTCTGGGTTCTTCGGAAGTGACATGACGTGTTAAGTCTTTAACATTAAGGAAGAATTCCTAAAAGAAGTTATTAGTTTTATTTTAAGAAATTTCTTAATTTTATCCCATAATAGTTGCCTACATTTAAGAATCTTTCATATTGTATGGCCATTTCCATGGTATTCTCCGAATAGTCTAGAGTATCCTTCCAGGAATGCAATAAAAATGCCAAACGCAACTGACAGGGTGTATGCTTTTGTAAAGCCTGTTGTATGGTAACAAAATTCTTTAGAGATTTTGACATTTTACAGCCGGCAATTGTCAAATGTCCTGTATGCAAGAAATACTTCACCCATTCTGCCTCATCGAAAGCAGCCTCCGATTGTGCCAATTCATTGTCATGATGGGGAAATTTAAGATCTACACCACCGGTATGTATATCAAATGTGGGACCAAATACATCGGAGGCCATGGCAGAGCATTCTATATGCCAGCCAGGACGTCCTTTACCCCAGGGACTATCCCACCAGGGTTCACCAGCTTTACTAGCCTTCCACAAGGCAAAATCATTAGGTGAACGTTTTTCCGTTAAACGTTCTTCACCCACCGACAAATCGCCCTCACCCTCTTGTAAGGACTTAGTGTCACCATAAGCTTCGGGCACTAATTTTGCATAAAAGTGTTTATCTTTATTGTCGAAGCCATTGACATCAAAATAAACCGAACCATTGGCAGCATAGGCTAAGCCATTATCAATAATACGCTGGATAAAGCTTATAATTTGGGGCACATACTCTGAAACACGAGTCAAAACATCGGGTGGTAAGATCTATTTAAAAAAGAAAATTAAATTAAAAAAGTTTTTAAGAGGAAAATCGAGATTTCTTACTAACATTCAAAGATTTCATATCATTATGAAATTGATCCTCCCAGTAGCGAGGCAAAGACTCAAATATAGCATTATCGTTAACCGAAGCACCTTCTTTAGAATCTAACCAATTAGAAATGGGATCTTTGGCCTCTTGCAAATACACATCACGTGCCTTAGCAATATCTTCGGTTTTACCACCAGCCACTGCTTTCGTTAAAGCTTCTACAGCATCATTCATGCGCACAAATAATTTATCCAACATTATTTTCTTATCGGCATCAGTATTTTTAGCACAAGTTTCCTGAAATAAAGCCAAAACTTCCGCCTGATCTTGCAAAAGCTCCGCTAAAGGGGCGCTCTTGGATTTTTCAGCATATCGATCAAATAAATAATTTTGTCTGGCACGTTTTATGATTTTATCATCTATATCGGTTATATTCATCACATATAGAATATTATAACCAAAATAATCGGACAAAACACGCCGCAGAATATCAAAAGATATATAAGATCTGTAAATGTATAAGTTTAGTAAAAGTTTGTGGCAAATTTTTTTTAACAATTATTTCCTCACCTAGCATGACCCATGTGTGAGGCATCATAGACCGTGGGTCCACAACTATACCAGGTTACATTGTTACCATCCAGTGGCACAAATTCTTCTTTTTGCCTAGTCAAACTGTTGAATAAACGCAATTTTTGTTTTTCGCCGACTGCGGGTACCTGCCACGAAGGCTGTTGACGTTTGGCCATATTTGAAGACTTGTTATTTTATCTTTTTTTAGATAAATAAGAACTTTTTTTCAAATAATTAATAAATTTCCACGTTGCAACAACTACTGGTTGTTGTCGGTATGACACACTCTTCTTCAAGAGCGGAGGAGGAAAAGTCAAAACAATTGATTTGACAATTAATATAGGGTAAACAGCCAAAAGTTTACTGGGGAAGTTGGTTAAAATGCGATATACGAATTAAAAAAGTTGTATTTGTATTTTATATAAAAACATGAAGATAATAACATATAATTATGTTATTAGTCTATATAAACTACAAATTGTAAAATATTAGCAAATATTTAATTAAAATTTAATTTTTGTTATTCGTTTACAAAAATTCTTGTCATTTTTTACATATGGCAACTTTATTTTGTTGATCTGTCAAAATAAATACAAGTGTTATCAATATCAGGTGAATGCCTTTATAAAACCAGTATTATTTATTTTTGTTTTATTTGCCGGTGGTTTTTTCCACTAAGTATACAGAGGTGTAACTTTTGACATTTGAAATTGTTTAAAATCAGCTTTTGTTTGATTTTGAAATTGTTTGGTGAGAAGAGGTATCTAAAATACAGATAAAAAACATCATTTAAAATAGTTTTGTGCGAAAGAGAGGGAAATAATTTATTGCTCGAAACGCCTCTGTATACACTGTGCCTGTGATTTATTCATTTGCCAGGAAATTGTGGAAAATCCTTTGTATTCTTTAAAAATAAAAAAGTGATTTGTTTATTGTAAAAAAAAAATAATAAAACAATAAAAAATTATAAATAAAAAAACTTACTTTACATAACATTTTATATATTAAAAGCAAAATTGTAAAATTTTTGAATGAAGCCAACAAAATGCTGAAGTATTTAGTGTTTTTCTTAATTCTTGCCAAAGTCTCCACTGGAGTTGAGTATTTGGAAGATGAAAATGGTTATTTAGCCTATTGTCCCTGTATGGGTAAGGTTTTTGTATTTTAAGTAAAAGCTTTTATAAACTTTCTTCTTACTTTCTAGGACGTTTTGGTAATCAGGCTGATCATTTTTTGGGTTCTTTAGCTTTTGCCAAAGCTCTAAATCGTTCTCTTATATTGCCACCTTGGGTAGAATATCGTCGTGGTGAAATGCGTTCTTTACAGGTGCCCTTTAACAATTACTTCTCGGTGGAAGCTTTAAAAAACTATCATCGTGTTATTTTAATGGAAGATTTTATGAAACACTTGGCTCCCAAGCTTTGGCCCGTAGAGAAAAGAGTGTCTTTTTGTTATATGGAACGTAAAAGTTTGCAAAATAAAGGTAATACCATACCAGGTTGTCATGCTAAGGAAGGTAATCCCTTTGGACCATTTTGGGATACCTTTGCTATAGATTTTAGCAGTTCCGAATTCTATGGTCCTCTACACTTTGATGTTCATCACAGTAATATGCCCGAAAGATGGAATGAACGTTATCCAGCCTCACAATGGCCAGTATTAGCTTTTACGGGTGCTCCGGCCAGTTATCCAGTGCAAAATGAAAATCGCCTATTGCAGCAATATTTAAAATGGAATCATAAATTTCGCACATTGGCAGCAGATTTTATTAAAAATTCCCTACCCAAAGGGGCGTTTATAGGTATACATCTGCGCAATGGCATAGATTGGGTGAGAGCGTGTGAACATGTTAAGGATAGTCAGCAATTGTTCGCTTCACCCCAATGTTTGGGTTATAACAATGAAAAGGGTTCTCTCTATCCAGAATTGTGTATGCCCTCTAAAGAGTTAATTGTGCGTCAAATAAAGAGACTTATAAAAAATGTTAAACAAGATCAGCCTAAAAATGAAGTACGTTCCGTATTTGTGGCCTCCGATAATAATCATATGTTGCCAGAACTAAATGCAGCCTTGCAACGTATGAACATAACGGTACATCGTCTACCCGAGGATAATCCTCATTTAGATTTAGCCATTTTAGGACAATCAAATCATTTCATTGGTAACTGCATATCCTCGTTTACTGCGTTCGTTAAAAGAGAACGTGATATAAGTGGTTTCCCTTCATACTTTTGGGCCTATCCCAATGAAAAGGAACGACAACATTCCCGCGTTCATGAAGAACTTTAAATGAGACTTGAAAGACAACAAGCAGCGAATATAATTGAATCTCCATTAGCATTTAAAAGTTATACAAAATGGAAGGTATAACATTAAGTAGGAGTAGTTTAAACCTGAAAAGTATTTTCTTAATAAAAACGACTTTAAGTTGTATGTTTTCTTTAAAATCTTGAATTTTTAAAGAAACCATTTTTATTTCTAGTTTTTTTTATATTAAATTTAATTGATGACAAATATAAAACTTATTTTGTGTGTTTGTTTGTTTGTTTTGATACAATTTTTATGAAACCCTTTTTTATCTAATGCACCAATTTTTGACTACGAGCCAAATCCAATTGTACCGATGACACCTGAGTAAGACCTTCACGTACCGCACTTAAGTTATCCTTCCAGGCATGCAATAAATCTCTCAATTGTTCCCATTGAGGAGCACCAAATGTACGATGCATGGTGGAGGAGATATGCACTTTGCGATTGGCTTGATCGAGGCGAGCACGTACCAATTTTGTCTTTAATACCTCAATAACAAAGGCCTCCACTTCATCTTCGGAAATTTGCAATTCCTTGGTCAAGGTTTCAAAACTCATTTCGGGATTGCTTTCGGCCAATTGCATAAAGGTTAACAAACGCATTTTCTTCATGTTCTGTTCGTGGTTCAGGCCCTGTGAATTAACAAATTCCTTGTGGTCTTCGTAGAATTGTATATAGGAGGGCAATTTGTCGGATACGAAAATGGACAATAAGTCGTGAATTAAATCGCCTTCCAAAAAGCGTACAGGTTTCAAAGCCAACAAGGGATCTAAAAGGAATGTATTGGGATCGGCCAAGGCGGTAACAATACATTTCATGGCATCCTCACGGGCCACACAGGCATTGTCAGCGGTATAGGTGCCCAAAAGTTCAATCATTACCTTGGCGGACAACTCCAAATTGGTATCCTTGGTGACATCGTGCAACAAACGGTAGAGTTTTTGCATTTGCTCAGCTGAGGGTGGACAGTTGGCAAATTGCGATTTCAATTGATCAACACCAGTGAAAACTTCCAAAACTTGATCACACTGCTTAGCCACTTGAACCAAATGATAGTAAACATGATAGCGCAAGGGTGAGGAAGTGTCTAAATTATTAAACAAACGCCACAAGGACTGCAAACACACTTTTGTCAAAGGAACATTGGTAGCTTTAGTCATTTTCTCACAATAAGCCAAAATAATGTTTTCACCACGATCCAAGGGAATCTATAGCAAATAGAAATAAAAAACAAAACAAATATATTAATTTCCCTTCAATTATAAAAACATTCGAAAAACTACCGTAATCATTATGGATACAATACTGTTGAGTATGCAATCAATCTGTTGGGGCTCACCATCCTTAAAGCAAACATCACACACACCAATGATTTTGTGTAAATCATCTTCTACACCTTTGCTGGATTTTTCCGACGAGATTTCAGCACCCAAATTCTTGAAATATTTTCTCAATTCTTGGACCTACAACAAAAACAGAATTATTATTCTCAAGGCATACAAATTTGCAATTGTTTATTTGCCATTTGGCCAATTTTGTAACATAACCTCAACATTTTTTCGCCTGTCCCATAGTTTGCTTACAATTTTCTACCCTCTTTAGTTGTTATAAATACTTTACCTGTTCATCCATGGATAAATCTATAAAAACTGGTGGAGAATTCATGTTTTTTTTATTAATTTTTAGCTTATTTATACGTTTAAATTAATTATTTTTCTACGATTCGCCCAACACACGTCGCTTCTTTTATAAACTCAACAATAGAAAGGCTTGTCAAATATATTTGACATTTCATGTGTTAATCATTTCGTGTGAGTGCTTAGTAGTTTGTAATATAGAGATGATACTTTTGCAAAAGCAAAAGGATTTTTTTGTTTTATTAATATTCCAGCGTATTGTTTGTTTTATTAGCATTTGGAGCAAAGTTTGAGTAAAATAACATGAATTATTAGAGTTTAGAGTAAACTATTCTATAGCTACCTTTTCCCGGTATTTAAAAAATATGCCCCGATTGCAATCATTCTGTTATCGATAATTTTATCAAGGTAACATTCTCCAATACCTGATGAAATTAAATAAGAAGAACAGTGTAAACATGCTTTAGTTATAGTGCAGTTAGCACAGGGATTTTTTTGGTGACTTTTGTTTAAATCTATGTAATTTTACAAGAAATTAATAGCAAATATCAAAACAAACAATATAATATAAATCCTAAAATAATAGATTTATTTTACACATTAAATAAATTCGACATCAATTGAAGAAATATAATTTTATTGGAAATTTAGTTTTACACACTATATTCAAAAAGCCCAACACTGACAGCCACTTTGTAATGATAGCTTTTGTGACTTAAAAAATGGCAAAAAGGTAAACATAACATATTTTCATCAATTATAATTTAAAATTACATTAAGACGGTCGACATGCAGGAAATAACTACATCCGAAATAGCAAGTACCCAATTAACACAACAGGAAAAAAATGGCGAAACTCAAAAACCTCAAAAGGAATTCTACACTAAGGCACAGCAATATTGGTCAGAGGTACCTGCCACTGTAAATGGCATGCTGGGCGGTCTAGGCTATATAAATGCCATTGATGTCCAGGGCTCAAATGCTTTCCTGCGTGAACTTAAAATTAAAGATGCCCACAAGAAGTATGCTTTGGACTGTGGTGCGGGCATAGGACGCGTATCGAAAAATTTACTTATGCCTATGTTTGGAAAAGTCGATATGGTTGAACAGGATCCCACGTTTGCTGCAAAAGCTAAAGATTATTGTACTGCAGATAGCGGCTGTACATTGGGTTATCCCAATCGTTTAGGTGAAATACACAATATGGGTTTGCAACAATTTGTGCCGCCAGCGCAAAAATACGATTTAGTGTGGTCTCAGTGGGTTTTGGGTCATCTAACCGATGATGATTTGTTGGCGTTTTTCAGACGTATACACATGACCTTAAGACCGGAGGGACATTTTGTACTTAAAGAAAATGTAACAAAAACCAAAGAAGTGGTTAAGGATGAGACAGATTCCTCGGTAACACGTCCCCTAAAAACTTATGAAATGCTATTGAAACAAGCTGGCTTCCGCATAGTAAAAATGAGCCAACAGAAAAGTTTTCCTAAAGGTCTATTCCCAGTCTATATGATAGCGTGTCGTCCAGTGTTGGTGCAATAAGTTAGTGCCTTCTTTTTAGTTTAGTATTAAATTTGCCGTATAGTAGACGTTTGTAATGCATTACAAAATAATTAGTTAACAGAAAATGATAATAAAATCATATTAAATTTGAAAAAAGTCTTTTATTCTATATATTTAAACTGTTTGGCATAATCTCCGACCATGGTGGTTTAAGTATACATCGGTAGCAAAAATAATATCCAGGGCATTATTTTAAATTCTTCAGTATATTTAAAATAAATATTTTTTTTATATTAAAGCGATTATATAATGTATATTATACATCATTTGATAGCTAACTTAGAGGGTTTTAAAAATATATATTTTATATATTTCTTTACTTAAGATTAGTAATAGCAAAAGTATATTATAAAATACAAAATATTAATAAAAATTTAAAATATTTAAATTGTGTTTTTTAATATTATTTGTATATTTTTTAAATCCTACTATAAAAATATCGATTTCTACCCTCTACAAATTTTACATCTGGCATCACTTTTTATCTAAATGACTGTCAGCTGTCAGTGTAGAGAAAGCATTTTGTTTGTTTCTTTTGTTTTTATTTCCATTCGGTGCTAAACGTTGTGTGAAAAAAAATCGTATTTTATTTTAAAATTATGGTGAATTAGTGGAAAAAATTAACAAAAAAATGGATGAATTACAAAAATTAGAACATTTATCTTTGGTCTCCAAGTTGTGCACCGAACTGGACAATCACTTGGGTATTAATGACAAAGATTTGGCCGAATTCATAGTAGAATTGGAAGAAAAAAATCCCACATTTGAGGAATTTCGCAAGGCCCTTATAGAAAATGGAGCAGAATTCCCCGATTCTTTAATTTCTAATCTTCAGCGTATAATAAAGTTAATGAAACCTTCGGCAGATGGAAAACAAGCAAAATCTTTGGATGATTCTAGCAGTGGAAGTGCATCCAATAAATTGTCTAGTAAAACGGAACATTTGGCCATGATGTTTCCCGGCTTGGCATTGGCTAATGATAAATTTAGTGCAGTAGATGCACCATATGAAAGTTCAGCTTCGGAGGAGGAAAATGACCGTGAGCCGGATGAAAAGAAAGAGAAAAAAGTGGTAAAAGAAAAAATACATAAGGAGGAATTGGAAGCGGTAGATGCAGCCATGCTAGAGCTGGAAGCCTTAGCACCCGGCATGGAAACAAAAGCCACAAAAAGTGAAAGGAGTGATAGAAAGAAGGCCGATAGAAGATCACGCTCGAGATCTAGATCTCGTGAGAGACATAGGGGCGGCAGTGATCGTGAACGTAAAAGGGATAAAAGTCGTGATCGTCATAGAGATAATGAGGCATCCTGCAGTAATGGCAAAGAACGCTATAGAGATAAAGAACGTGATAGACGTTCAAGATCACGTTCTCGTGACAGGCAAAGACGTTCCCGGTCGCGTGACACAGCCCGTAGACACAGACGTTCTAGATCACGTTCTAGAGAAAGACAAAATGAACGCAAAAAACGTTCCAGATCAAGAGAACGCAGGCGACGTTCACGTTCTAAATCCCGAGATAGATCAAGACGTTCTCGTTCCCGTTCAAAAGAACGTTCTAACCGTAAACGTAGATCCGGTTCTCACGAAACGAAAATGCGTGAGAAAATGCCACCACCAGCGGCCATGGCAGATGATCCAGAACCTGGTAAAATATATTCGGGAAAAGTTGCAAATATTGTGCCTTTTGGCTGTTTTGTGCAACTTTTCGGTTTGCGCAAACGTTGGGAGGGTTTAGTGCATATCTCACAGCTGCGTTCCGAAGGACGTGTTACCGATGTCACTGAGGTGGTAAATCGAAATTCCAATGTTAAGGTTAAAGTCATGTCAGTTACCGGACAAAAAGTATCACTCTCAATGAAGGAAGTTGATCAGGATACGGGCCAGGATTTGAATCCTCTTAGTCATGCTCCCCCGCCAGATAGTGAACTTAAAGATCGTAACCCCGATAGACCATTTGGAGGAGGAACTTCTCTGCTAAATCTGCAAGGTGGTGGTGATAATGATGAAGATGATTCACGTAAACGTGTCACACGCATTTCGAGTCCGGAACGTTGGGAAATTAAGCAAATGATCAGTTCGGGAGTATTAGATCGCAGTGAATTGCCCGATTTCGATGAAGAATCTGGTCTTTTGGCCAAGGACGAAGACGACGAGGAGGATATAGAAATTGAAATTGTTGAAGAAGAACCTCCCTTTCTGGCGGGTCATGGCAGAGCTTTACATGACTTATCGCCCGTGCGTATAGTTAAAAATCCCGATGGTTCATTGGCCCAAGCCGCCATGATGCAATCGGCTCTCTCAAAAGAGCGTAGAGAGCAGAAAATGTTGCAAAGAGAACAAGATATGGATGCGGTTCCCACGGGCCTAAGTAAAAATTGGATAGATCCCTTACCGGATGAAGATTCCAGCCGCACATTAGCCGCTAATGTCCGAGGCATGGGTTCGGCTCCCATGGAAGTGCCCGAGTGGAAAAAACATGTTATTGGTGGCAAAAAGTCTTCGTTTGGCAAGAAGACTGACATGTCTCTAGTCGAGCAACGTCAATCTTTGCCTATCTACAAGCTAAGAGATGATTTGATTAAGGCTGTTACCGATAATCAAATTCTGATAGTTATTGGAGAAACAGGTTCGGGCAAAACAACGCAAATTACCCAATACTTGGCGGAGTGTGGTTTCACTGCACGTGGCAAGATCGGCTGTACCCAACCTAGGCGTGTGGCTGCTATGTCAGTAGCCAAGAGAGTGGCAGAAGAATTTGGTTGTCGTTTAGGCCAGGAAGTGGGTTACACTATACGTTTTGAGGATTGCACCAGTCCAGAAACCTCTATAAAATACATGACAGACGGTATGTTGTTAAGAGAATGTCTCATAGAGGCTGAATTAAAAGGCTACTCCGTCATTATGTTGGATGAGGCTCATGAACGTACCATACATACTGATGTTTTATTTGGTCTGCTGAAAACTGCCGTACAAAAACGGCCAGAATTAAAACTGATTGTCACCTCGGCCACATTGGATGCCGTGAAATTTTCACAATATTTCTTTGAGGCACCCATTTTCACCATACCCGGTCGCACATTCCCCGTAGAGGTTTTGTATACTAAAGAACCGGAAACTGATTACTTAGATGCCTCCTTGATTACCGTCATGCAAATACATTTGAGAGAACCGCCCGGTGATATTTTACTTTTCTTGACCGGTCAAGAGGAAATCGATACGGCATGTGAAATTTTATACGAACGTATGAAAAGTTTGGGACCCGATGTACCCGAATTAATTATATTGCCTGTTTATTCTGCACTACCGTCGGAAATGCAAACTAGAATTTTTGATCCAGCACCACCGGGCAGCCGTAAAGTCGTAATAGCTACAAATATTGCAGAAACTTCGCTAACAATTGATGGTATTTTCTATGTGGTCGATCCAGGATTTGTAAAACAAAAGGTGTACAACTCTAAAACTGGCATGGATTCTTTGGTCGTAACGCCCATTTCGCAGGTATGTTAGAACTTGATAGATATATAAAAGATTCCATAGTCTTGACTAAATATCAGTCTATAGTTTGGGCTGTAGATCAGTTTGTAGTCCGGACTATAGATCAGACTTTAGTTTTTACTATAGATCAGTCTATAGTCTAGAATATAGATCAGTATATAGTTTGGACTATAGATCAGTCTCTAATCTTGACTATAGATCAGTCTATATTCTGGACTTTAGTTAAGTCTATAGTCTGAACAATAGATCAGTCTCAAATCTTGACTATAGATCAATCTTTAGTCTTGATTATAGATCAGTCAGTATCTAATTATGGCTATAGATCAGTGTATAGTCCTTAATATATATCACTCCATCGTCTACTAGACTATTGGACAGCACATAGTCCAGGAAAGCACATAGACCAGTCCATAATCGTAATTTCGTATCTATATTTTAAAGACTTTTACGAGAATAAGATACTCAACTGTTTTTTTTTTTTGCTTAATTTCAGGCTGCTGCTAAACAACGTGCTGGTCGCGCTGGTCGTACTGGTCCCGGAAAATGTTATCGTCTTTATACGGAAAGAGCTTATCGTGATGAAATGTTGCCAACACCAGTACCAGAAATACAACGTACCAATTTAGCCACCACTGTTTTACAATTGAAGACTATGGGTATTAATGATTTGTTGCATTTCGATTTCATGGATGCCCCACCGGTAGAATCATTAGTAATGGCTTTAGAACAATTGCATTCCCTATCGGCCTTGGATGATGAGGGTCTCTTAACACGTCTGGGACGGCGAATGGCTGAATTTCCCTTAGAACCCAATCTCTCAAAAATGCTCATCATGTCGGTGGCTCTACAATGTTCTGATGAAATCTTAACCGTGGTCTCTATGTTGAGTGTGCAAAATGTTTTCTATAGACCCAAAGATAAACAGGCCTTGGCCGATCAGAAAAAGGCCAAATTTAATCAAATCGAAGGTGATCATTTGACTCTGCTGGCCGTCTATAACAGTTGGAAAAATAATAAATTCTCTAATGCCTGGTGTTATGAGAATTTTGTGCAAATTAGAACGCTCAAACGCTCACAGGATGTACGTAAACAATTGCTTGGCATTATGGACAGACATAAACTGGATGTGGTGTCAGCCGGTAAAAATTCGGTACGTATACAGAAAGCCATTTGTTCGGGTTTCTTTCGCAATGCAGCCAAAAAAGATCCTCAAGAGGGCTATCGTACTCTGGTCGATTCTCAAGTGGTGTATATACATCCATCCTCGGCTTTATTTAATCGTCAACCCGAATGGGTTATCTACCATGAACTGGTACAGACAACTAAGGAATATATGCGTGAGGTAACAACTTGTGATCCCAAATGGTTGGTTGAATTTGCTCCCTCCTTCTTTAGATTCTCAGATCCAACGAAATTGAGTAAATTTAAGAAGAATCAACGTTTAGAACCACTCTATAATAAATATGAAGAACCCAATGCCTGGCGTATATCGCGGGTGCGTCGTAGAAGGAATTAAGTTGATGAAAAGGGATAAAGTATACTTTAACTATAAATATGTATGTTTAGTTTTTTTTATCTAATTACTCTTTAATAAATATTTAAAATTATATAAAGTTTTGATCCCTAGAGAAGTGTTGTTTTGAAATTTAATAAAAAACTCTGAAGTTTATAGTCTGGACTGAACAGTGGCCTATAGATCTGTCTATAATCTGGAAAATGAAACAGTATCAAGTATTGACTATAGATCTGTCTATAGTATCAACTTTAGATCGGTATATTGTCTGGACTATTATAGATCAGTCTATAGTCTGTAATAAAGATCAAATTATAGTCTTTATTATATAATTTAAATTTATCTATATTACAGGATACTGTACATACTTATCATAAGTAATTACAAATTAGCCTGTTAATTTATAGTATTTTATGTTTTGTACGAACATTTTAAAATTAAAATCATAAATTTCCAAGCCTGACTTGTCATACACTTGTTTTAAAAACGCCGTTAAATTGTTTAGTTTCAGCTGCCTTCGTCATTTGTTATGTTTGACTTTGGTGTCTACTGGTCGGTCATCAGAGACTTGCGCGGATTCGGCTTAAGCCGACTAAGCCGCCGCCGAAAATTTTTCAGGTTAATACGGCTTGAAAATTTCGCCATATTTTGTACAATTTACAGAACACTTTTGCTAAATTTATGGAATTTTACAGTATAAAATTAATTTGTTTTCATTTAAGCAAGTTTTCTTTTATCTAATAATAAGCCGCTCATTGAAATTTGGCATGTAAAATGTCTCCTTAAACTTCATTCAATACAAGACAATTTAAATCTGCATAGTCCATTCTCCTAAAATACAATTTTTTGGCCATTAAATAAAGCTGTTTTTTAAACGTTGTTAAAAAGCACTTTTTAAAAAGTAGTCATAAGTGACAATTTCTTAAAATCTGATTTTTAAATACTTTTAAAATACGGAAGATCTTTCAAAATCTCAATTATAAATATAATAAAGTCTTCATTTTAATCTAAAAGAAAAAAATTAAAACTAAAGTTAAATATTATACCCAAAAAATTTTAAAAAACAGAGTCTATTGTAATGTCGAATATATTCGACAAAACCACGGAAAGGGTTAAAATCGTTGAAAATTTAAAAACTAAACGTAGTTGAAAACATAGCCGTCTTAAAGGCGATTTTAAGCTGCCGCCGACATATTTTGTGTAAGTCGACGGCGCCGTTAATATTTGTCGGCGCAGGGCTCTGTCGGCCATTATTATTATACATATTCTCGAGCAGAACAAAAAAGAAAAATTAGTATTTAGAAGAAAAGTTTTTAGTGTGTAATTTTAAGTATTTTCTTAATTAAAAAATAATATAAATTAAAAAATCTATCAATAAAATGCAAAGAATTGTGATAAAAGTGTTTAAGTAGAAAAAAAGTAAATTTTTGGTAAAATAGAAAAAAAATGAAAAGGAAAATTACAAGACAACTACAACTACTAGCAGCAGCCGCTGGCCGTTGTAGCCGCAGAGATAGCAGCAGCGGTAGCAATAAAATATATTAGAAATTCCCTCAATAACAAAAAAATATATAAAAAAATAAAAAAGGGAGAAGACGTGTAAACGAAAATAACAAACAAAAAAAGGATAGAAGAAGGTAAATTGTATGTACATATGTATGAACGTGTGTAGGTATCTAAATACTATATACAAGATAAAAAGGAGAAATACAACAACGTAAAACTTGGTATATTAAACAGGAAATGTGCTGCTGATCTTTTTTTTTGTTAATAAAATATTGTGTTTTTTAATAACTTCTTGAAAATTGTTAAGCAAATGTGCAAAAAGTACATACCTACTGTTCTAAACATAATAAATATTAATAATGGAGTTTTTGTATGGAATAAATGGTTTATTTAGTTAATTTTAATTCAGTTATGTTTAAAAATGTTATAACATATTGTAAACATATTTACAAATATTAAAGACTTAAAGCCAGATAAAGAATTAGTGTTGCTGACAAGATTTCTATAAAGTTTTTTAATAGAATTTCCATAACTACATTTAGTAAATCTTAAAAAAAAACATGTTCATTTTTGTGAAAATAGTAGTGAAAAAATCCTACCTTTTTAAAAAAATAATTACGAATTTAATACCTACATTTTTGTGTAGAATATGATTAAATATAATATTAACTTTAACAAAATATACTTTTCACATAAATAATCTTCAAAAAGTACTAAATTAGTTACTACCTTTTACAAAAAGTAAAATTTTTTGTAAAATATATTAAAAAAATTTTGTTAAAATACCTAGAAAAAGTTATAACGAAAATATGTTCATTAATTTATTTTTAAATAGTAGTAGAATTATCTACTACTTTTTAAAAGAATATTACATTTTTTTACTTTTTGATATAGAATATGTTTTTAAAAAATATAAATTGAAAGAAGATAAAAAATTATTTATTTACTTTTTTCAAAAATTAGTAAAATAGTTACCACTTTTTAACAAAAAGTAGAATTATTAAAAAAATTTGTTATAGAATTTATTTATAATGAAAAAGTATTAACACAACCTGTTTTTTGTGATTTTAAAATAGTAGTAGAAATACTACTTTTTGATAAAAGTATTAAATTTATTAGTTTTAGATGTTGAAAATTATTCAAATGATATAAATTAAAAGAAAATAGTAATTATTTTAAATTTGTTTCTAAATGTACTAATAAATTAGTTACTATATTTTTGAAAATAGTTATAATAAGAAATTTAATATAGAGCTTATTTTTTAATGAAAAAATAAACCAAAACAGGTTTATTTTCAAATTTTTAAATTTTAGTAGATAGTTTTACTACTTTTTGAAAAAATATAAAATTTTTAAAAAAGAATAGGATTTGGTAAAATTTAAAATTTAGAAAATAAAAGCTTTATTTGCAAATTTATCTTATAAGAAATCCTAGAAAAAAATCTGAAGTAAAAGTCGAAAAAAGTCAAAAATTTTCGAAAATTTTAAAAAAGTGGAAAAAAGTGGAAAAAAGTGAAAAAAATCTGAAGTAAAAGACGAAAAAATCAAAAATTGTTAAAATTTTAAAAAAAGTGGAAAAAAGTAAAAAAATCTAAAATAGTACGAAAAACCCGAAAACAGTAAAAAAAGTCGAAAGAATCCCAAAATAGTCAAATAGTCGAAAAAATCAAAAAGTCTGAAAAAATCGAAAAAAGTAGGAAAAATTCTGAAAAGTCGGAAAAAGTCGAAGAGTCGGAAAAAATCTACTTTTAATTAAGTGAAAAAAGTTGAAAAATCGACTTCTCATAAAATGCAAAAAAAACGACTTTTTGTTTCAACTATAGAATAGGGTTCTATAGTTGACTTTTCGACTTTTTTTATTTAATTAAAAGTCGATTTTTCGACTTTTAATATTTTATAAATAGTAAACTTTTCGACTATTTTCGAATTTTTCCGACTTTTCGATTATTTTTTATTAATAAAGACATTTTATTTATATTTTTTCTATTTGTTGCAGATTTTTGAGTTTTTTCGACTTCTTTCTATTTTCGACTTTTTTCGACTATTTTCGACTTTCCGAATTTTTCGACTTTCTTCGACTTTTCGACTCTTTCCGACTTTTTTCGACTTTTTTCGACTTTTATTTACAAAGTCGACTTTTCGACTTTTTTCATAGACGATAGTCGAGTTATCGATTTTTTTGAAACAAAAAAGTCGACTTCGACATTTCGACTTTTTTCGACAAAAAGTCGATTGTTCGATTATACGAAAGTCGATTTATAGAATCCTAGTGGCAGGTGGTTTACAAAGATTGATAATAACAAAAAATCCAAAAGTACTCTAATCTATAGTATTATATCATAATCCACATTCAAAACTTATTTAAATCTAAAAACAAATGTTAAATAAAGTGGTGTCTTAAAAGATATGATTACACAAGAGGTTTACTAGGCTTATAGGCTAATTAAACTACCTGTGTAACATAAAACATATTGAGTAGGTAATCAACTATTAAAATTTTACTCACAAAATAGTACAAAAGTCGCGTGTTCATATTCTGTTTATGTTTTAAACTCAACTAAAACAAACAAATATTTTGAAAAAACACAAATTCGAAATTAAACATAATACTAAAGTTGAAAAAGCAATAATTTTTCAGTTTTTAAGTTCATTGACTTGTATTTGTTTAACAAATTAAACTTCCCTTAAACTGGTAATATGAAAATACATACGGTAACTCTTTTATCTAGTTGATAAAATAAAAAACGTATTACCAGATATTTTTTCACATGGTTTGGCGGTTTTTTTTCACACTCTCTTTTTTCTCCTTTTTTTTCAGACAAAATTCTATTTTGTTGGTGTCAGCAACAGCAGTAGTAGTTTTTTTTTTAAACTTTATTAAATCTTTAAAAATTAATAAAGATTTTGATAAAAAGAAACTTTTACTTTGATTAGTTTTTATACCAAGAAAACCCTTTTTAAAAATAAACGTCCAACTATGGTCTCTACACGTCAAATGGCCACGAGCAGCAGTAGCAGTGGTAGCAATGGCGGTGGTGGTAATAATACAACAAATTCCATCTTAAATAGCACTTCTTCGGAGGATACAAATTTGTTACGTCCCTCAGTGGTTACCAGACAATCTAATACAACAAGTGTTGTTAATACTATGCCTTCTTCTTCTTCATCATTAGCTGCAAAAACAACTGCTTCTCAAACAATAATAACAACAACTCAAACAGCAGTAGTAGCTGCTGTTGCTGCTACTTCGGCAAACGCTTTTACAACTAGTTGTGTACGACAAACGCAGGCGTTTAAAACTTATGGGATTACTACAAATTCTTCTACAACTGTTTGTCAGCAGCAGCAGCAGCAAACGTCTAATATAAATCTATTAGATTTACCCGAAGAGATATTAACTAAGATCTTAACATATATTGGTTATAAAAAAATTGGACAATTGCGAGTGGTAAGTACAAAAAAGTTACAATAAAACATAAAATTTTTTGAAATAGTAGTAAATTACATACATACTACTTTTTAGGAAAAAGTAATAATTATTAAAAAAATTTGTTTTAGGACTTGAGAGATAACGAAAACAGGTGTATTTTTCAGTTTTAAAATAGTAGTAGAAATACTACTATTTTAAAAAAGTATTAAATTCATTATTTTTTATTGTAGAAAATGATTTTATTAAAGATAAATTAAAAGAAAATAAAATTTCTTTCAAAAAATTGTTAAAAAAAGTAACAAATTTTATACTACTTTTTAACCAAAAGTGATAATTTTTTAAAAATTTGTTATAGAATTTGTTTATAATGATAAAGAGATAACAAAAATAGGTTAATTTTTCGATTTTAAAATAGTAGTAGAAATACTACTATTTAAAAAAACGTATTAAATTTATAACTTCTTGATGTAGAAAATAATTTTATTAAAGACAAATTTTATTTATTTTTATTTTTTATTTTATTTAAAACAAAATAATTTTTTTTTCAAAAATTTGTTTAAAAAGTAGTAAATTTTATACTACTTTTTAACCAAAAGTGTTAATTTTTTAATAGTTATAGAATTTGTTTATAATCATAAAGAGATAACAAAAACAGTTTATTTTTTCGATTTTAAAATAGTAGTAGAAATACTACTATTTGAAATAAGTATTAAATTTATAACTTTTTAGTGTAGAAAATGATTTTAGCAAAGATAAATTAAAAGATAATAAAATTTCTTTCAAATTTTTATTAAAAAAGTACCAAATTTTATACTACTTTTTAACCAAAAGTGATAATTTTTTTAAAATTTGTTATAGAATTTGTTTAAAATGATAAAGTGATAACAAAAACAGGTTGATTTTTCAATTTTAAAATAGTAGTAGAAATACTACTATTTAAAAAAAGTATTCAATTTATAACTTCTTAGTGTAGAAAATAATTTAATTAAAGAAAAATTAAAAGTATTTTTTTTTTCAAATTTTTTTTCAAAAAGTAGTAAATTTTATAATACTTTTTAACAAAAAGTAATAATGTTTTAATAGTTTGTTATAGAATTTGTTTATAATGATAAAGAGGTAACAAAAACAGTTTATTTTTCGATTTTAAAATAGTAGTAGAAATACTACTATTTAAAAAAGGTATCAAATTTATTACTTTTTATTGTAGAAAATGATTTTAGATAAATAAAAAGAAAATAACATTTCTTTCAAAAATTTTTTCAAAAAGTAGTTAATTTTTATACTACTTTTTTACAAAAAGTAATAATTTTTTAATAGTTTGTTATAGAATTTGTTTATAATGATAAAGAGATAACAAAAACAGTTAAATTTTTCGATTTTAAAATAGTAGTAGAAATACTACTATTTAAAAAAAAGTATAAAATTCATTAATTTTTATTGTAGAAAATTATTTTAGTAAAGATAAATAAAAAGAAAATAAAATTTCTTTCAAATTTTTTTTTTTTTTCAAAAAGTAGCAAATTTTATACTACTTTTTCGATTTTAAAATAGTAGTAAAAATACTACTCTTTCAAAATTTGTTCAAAAAGTAGTTAATTTCATACTACTTTTTAACAAAACCGTAAAATAATTGAAAAATTTCTTGAATTTAGATTTTTTAGTCTTTTGTTATGCTTTTAAATATCAACACAATATTTAAATTTGAGATTTGTCTTTTATGTAATCTGATGTTATAGAATATAAAAAAATCAGCACAAAAATACAAGAATAATTCAAATTTTTTGTTTAATCATTTCGAGAAACATTGTGCATACATAATTTGTGTAGATTTTTTTTTTTACATATAAAGTTTTATGTTACTAAAGTTTACTATTTATACAAAAAAAAACCTCTAATGAGATTTTGAAAAGAATCAAATTTTCTTATGTATTTGCAAATTTTAATATTGTTTTAATTAATATATATTTTTTTATAATTCTTTTCTCTATATGCAAAAGTAAACCTTTTAATTATAATGTGTGTTGACATACATACATACATACATACACTTTTGTTATCCTTTCCATATACATATTTGTATGTACTATTACTGTTTATGTTTATGAGTATTGTGTGTTACTTGTATGATTTTATTTAGTTTCTACTTGATTTAACTAATGATTACTATATATGAAAATTTCTGTTCTGTTGTTGTTATGCAGATTTTACAACAAAAATAAAATTTTAGGTTGAATTTGTTCTACTACAATGTTGTTTAGTGTCTATATGTAGGTAGAACTTGTAGGTATGTATTAATGCTGCAACTGACTGTCAGTAAAAAACATTATAACCCACGACATACATACATACATACATACATACATACATACATACATACATACATACATACATACATACATACATACATACATACATACATACATACATATATACATATTAACCAACACAACAAGTCTTTATATATATTATATAGATTATGTATAGCTATAGACGTTTTTAATTAAATATTACTTTTGTTTAAGCAATTTGTTTTTGTAAAAGATTTTGCTATTATTTATTAAAGTATAAAGTCATAATTTATGCGTTTTTATAACAAATTTACTACTTTTTTTTTAAATATTACTTTCTTTCGATTTATAAATTATAAAATCATGTTCTATAACAAAAAGTAATGAATTTAATACATTTTTAAAAAAAGTAGTATTTCTACTATTTTAAAAACGAAAAAGTAGCTCTTTGTATAAACTTTAACATTTTCAACAAGTCTTATAACAAATGTTTCAATAATTTTTAGTTTTTTTTAAAAATAGTATGTAATTTACTACTTTTTGAAAATTTTTAAAAATATTTTTAATTTTCTTTTAATTTATCTTTTACACAATAATTTTCTACAAGAGAAAGTAATGAATTTATTACTTTTGTCAAATAGTAGTATTTCTACTACTATTTTAAAAATTTAAAATTAGCTGGTTTCTGTAAATATATCAACATTCTAAACAAGTTTTATAAGAAATTTTTCAATAATTTTTAATTATTGTTAAAAAATAGTATGTAATTTACTACTTTTTGAAAATTTTTAAAAATATTCTTCATTTTCTTTTAATTTATATTTTATAAAATCATTTTCTGCTACAAAAGATATTATATTTATTACTTTTGTCAAATAGTAGTATTTCTACTACTATTTTAAAATAAAAAAAATTAACTGGTTTTTGTAAATATTTCAACATTCTAAACAAGTTTTATAAGAAATTTTTCAAAAATTTTTACTTTTTGTTAAAAAGTAGTATGTAATTTACTACTTTTTACAAATTTTTAAACATAAATTTAATTTTCTTTTAATTTATATTTATACAATCATTTTCTACCAAAAAAAGTAATCAATTTATTACTTTTGTCAAAAAGTAGTATTTCTACTACTATTTTAAAATTGAAAAATAAGAAGGTATTTTTGAACACTTTAACGTTATAAACTAATTTTATAACAAATTTTTTTTAAAATTTACTTTTTGTTAAAAAATAGTATGTAATTTACTACTTTTTGAAAAAATTTTTAAAATAAATTTCATTTTCTTTTAATTTATGTTTAATAAATTAATTTTTTACTACAAGCAGTAATAAATTTAATACTTTTTTAAAAAGGTAGTATTTCTACTACTATTTTATATTTTCAAAATTAAGTTGTTTTTGTAAATACTATAACATTATCAACAAGTTTTAAAACAAATTTTTCAATAATTTTTAGTTTTTGTTAAAAAGTAGTATGTAATTTACTACTTTTTGAAAAAATTTTGAAAATAAATTTCATTTTCTTTTAATTTATGTTTAATAAATTAATTTTTTTGCTACAAAAAGTAATAAATTAAGTACTTTTTCAAAAAGTAGTATTTCTACTACTATTTTATATATTCAAAATTAAGTTGTTCTTGTAAATACTATAACATTATCAACAAGTTTTAAAACAAATTTTTCAATAATTTTTAGTTTTTGTTAAAAAGTAGTATGTAATTTACTACTTTTTGAAAAATTTTGAAAATAAATTTCATTTTCTTTTAATTTATATTTTATAAAATCATTTTCTATTACAAACAGTAATAAATTTAATACTTTTTTAAAAAAGTAGTATTTCTACTACTATTTTATATTTTCAAAATTAACTTGTTTTTATAAACATTTTAACATTTTTAACAAGTTTTATAACAAATTTTAAAACAATTTTTAGTTTTTGTTAAAAAGTTGTATGAGATTTACTACTTTTTGAAAATTTTTATAAATAAATTTTATTTTATTTTAAATTATATTTAATAAATTCATTTTCTACTACGAAAAATAATAAATTTAATCCTTTTTTCAAATGGTAGTATTTCTACTACTATTTTATATTTTCAAAATAAACTCGTTTTGTTAACACTTTTTCATTATAAACTAGTTTTATAAGAAGTTTTCTAATAACTTTGAATTTTTGTTAAAAAGTAGTAACTAATTTTATTGTTTCTTATTCTCTTACAGGTTTCACACAAAATGAATGATGTCTGCATGCACATCTTAAATTCGACCTTTTCCAAGTTGATTACAAAAACGTATAATCGTTTTCAAGCCATTAAGGCAAATATGCCTAGACGTGAATCGGCCAGACGTAATCATCCACTTGCTTGCGAGTGTGATATTATAGAGACCTGCTATATGCGTCTATCACTCTTACAAATGACATTTGGCAAACATATCGAACGAGGACATTGCTGTTTTTTCCCGGGAGCAGTAAGTTGTTTAAATATGGAAAATAAAACGAATGTTAATTTTTTGGTTTTTTCTCCCTAGATTTTAGATGAGGTATATACTATATTAAATTATATTAAAAATACCCCATGTTTGGAGAGACCTTATCGTGTTACCGATGAACTCTTCGATTTATCCACCATGGCCATGGAATACTTTCGTGATCGCATAGAATCTACGTTGCCTGGTATTGCATATTTCAATAAGGATTTCTTTAAACTACCCACTACAACGAAAAGACGTAGGTTTCTTTTATATCTTAAATGGAACGTTTTTATTTATGTTTTTCTCTCTTTCTTTCTTTACAGCTTTAGTTATAGCCTCTGATTTAAATGATAGCCCTGATAGTTTACCTTCACCGCCACAAAGTAATATGGTTTTACGTAAAGGTATACGTAAAATCAAACAAGGCATGAAAATCTACAATAATCAATTATCTGTTCTACGCAATGAATTACGCACTTGTAAACGTAAATCGGTGGAACAGGGCAAACAAATAGCTGAACAGCAAAAACTTTTAGCCGAACAGCGTAAACAAACTCTGGAGTATGCCAATCGTTTGGATGAGAATGATAAAAAGAATGAGGAAATGTCACGCAAGTTTTCGACACTATTACAGGTAAGTTTGATCTATTGATTTATGTAAAATAAAAAGATGGAAAGTAGTAAATTAGTTGTAAAAAGTAGTAGAAATTTTATTTTATTTAAAAAAAAGTACTAAGAAAATCAATAATTTTTGAAAATTTTGTTAAAGAATTTGTTTAAAATAAAAAGGTAATAGGAAAAACAGATTTTGTTTTTAATTTTAAAAAAGTAGTAGATATACTACTTTTTTTAAAAAATTATTAAATTTCTTACTTTTTAATATAGAATGTGATTTAATGAAATATAAATTGAAGAAAAATAAATTTTTTTTGAAAAATTTAAAAAAAGGTAGTAAATTGGTTAATACTTTTTAGAAAAAAGTGAAACTTATTTAAAAATTTGTTATAGAATAAATTCTTAAAGAAAAAGTAAAACTAAAAACATAATAATATTTCAAATTTAAAATAGTAGTAGAAATACTACTTTTTTAAAAAAGTATTGAATTTATTATTTTTTGGTGTAGAAAATGATTTTTTAAAACATAAATTAAAAGAAAATAAAATTTATTTTCCAAAAATTGTAAAAAAGTAGTAAATTAGTTACTACTTTTTAGCAAAAAGTGAAACTTATTGAAAAATTTGTTATAGAATAAGTTCTTAAAGAAAAAGTAATACTAAAAACATAATAATTTTTGAAATTTAAAATAGTAGTAGAAATACTACTTTTTTAAAAAATGATTAAAAACCTAAGGTTTTAGTGTAGAAAATAATTTTATAAAATTTAAATATAAAGAAAATAAAATTTCTTTTGAAAATTTTTCAAAAAAGTAGTAAATTAGTTACAACTTTTTAGCAAAAAGTGAAACTTATTGAAAATTTTGTTATAAAATAAGTTCTTAAAGAAAATGTAATACTAAAAACATAATAATTTTTCAAATTTAAAATAGTAGTAGAAATACTACTTTTTTAAAAAAGTATTGAATCTATTACTTTTTGTTATTAAATATGATTTTATTAAATATAAATTGAGGAAAATAAAATTTCTTTTAAAAATTTTTTAAAAAAGTAGTAAATTGGTTACTACTTTTTAGCAAAAAGTGAAACTTATTGAAAAATTTGTTATAGAATAAGTTCTTAAGAAAAAAGTAATACTAAAAACATAATAATTTTTCAAATTTAAAATAGTAGTAGAAATACTACTTTTTTAAAAAAGTATTGAATTTTTTATTTTTTGGTGTAGAAAATGATTTTTCAAAACATAAATTTAAAGAAAATAAAATTTCTTTTAAAAAATATCAAAAAAGTAGTGAATTAGTTACTACTTTTTAGAAAAAAGTAGTAGTTTTTGAAAAATTTTTTTTAGAATTAGTTATTAAAGAAAAAGTAATAATAAAAACATGATAATTTTTCATATTTAAAATAGTAGTAAAAATACTACTTTTTTAAAAAGTATTAAAATATTAAGGTTTTGAAGTAGAAAATAATTTTAAAAAATATAAATATAAAGAAAATAAAATTTCTTTTAAAAAATTTTCAAAAAGTAGTAAAAATAAATATTGAAAAAAAAAATGATTTTGGAATTTGTTTATAATGAAAAAGTGAAAACGAAATAAGGCTTATTATCGATCTTAAAATAGTAGTAGAAATACTTTTTTAAAAAAGTATAAAACGAATTACTTTTGAACTAGAATTTTCTTTTAAAATTAAAAAAGTACTAAATTAGTTGCTACATTAAATAAAGTAATTACATATTCTTAATATTTCTTTTTTTTTTGTATTTTTTTCAGGAACTTAACAAATGTAAAACCGAATTACAATATTGGCGCTCTAAAAGTCCGGCCATACCGACTTGTAACTCATGCGGTCACAAAGTAACACCCATACTACCGCCCGAAGACTATCAGGCTCTCATTAATCAGGGAGTAAAACCTGAAGATATTATACTTAATTTAAACGATGATACCGATGCTGAAAGTGATGTCAGCATGAACGATAGTGGCTGTAATAATTTAAGTAATGAATTTGTATTTCCCGATGAGGCAACCACCGCCAAATTATTGGCTGTCAATACAGCTACAAAAAATCTTAAACGACAACATACAACAACAACAACACCAACGTCCAATATACATATAATAAATAATAGTAATAGTAGTAATAGTGCAACAACAACAACAACAAAATTAACACAAGACAACGAAACAACAGAGTTAACAGAATTTTATGAACTAAATGATGAGGCTTCAACCAGTTCAAGTGCTTTTATAGCAACTGCTGGCTATTCAACAAGATTATTTTATGGTTCTATGGGAACAGCAACAACAACAACAACAGCACCAACATCAACAACCTTACATAGAAGTGTTATTGTCTCACCAACTTCTTCAAGCCAAGTTAAATGTATTGTTAATAATACCGAACAACAACAGCAGCAGCAGCTGCAACAGCAACAGCAACATACTGCAGCAAATATTGTTAGTGTTACTGAGTGTGTTGCTAATAATGCTGCAACTTCCGTAGAGGAGGTTAACAGTCTACAGGCCATTTCATCGCATGAAACCAAGAAAGCACGTAGAGTACAAAAAACTACTAGATGTTTAACGAACTCTAGTAATAAACGTAAATAATAAAAAAAAACATTTAAAAAACATACAAACAAACAACCAATAAACAAAATAACATTTTTTTTCAAATTTTCAAAAAGAAAAAAGTAAAAAAAAAAACGAAAAAAAAATCACTAAAGTTTTAAGATCTAATCCTAAATATCCCTAAAAACAACCCATTTTCCCTTACTTTGTCCTACCCTCTTCCCTACCACCAACTAATTTTAAAACACAAACAATATATTAAAAAACATAGTATATATATAAATATAAATTAGTAATAATAAATTTCTAATACTTAATTATAATAATATTAAATATATTTGAGAGCCTAGATACTAAAATAAAATATAAAAACAAAAGTAAAGTAATGAAAAAAACAACAATTTGATAAACTATTTTTAAAAGAAAAGTTATAAAACAACAACAACAACCAGCAACTCAGAAAACAAATTATACAAAAAATAATCTAAAACAAAAATACACTTTTAGTAATAAACAAAAAGTAACAAAGAAAACTATTTAATGTTTTCTCTATATGTTTTCTAATTAAGTATTAAATTTTGTGTTAAACTTTTTTTACAAACAAATAACTAATTATCCCAACAACCTTTTTGCTAACTAATTACAACAATAACAACAACAACAACTAATAGTACACATCCAATAACATTTGTGCTCAAACACAGCAGTTGCAAGCAGAATTTAAGAAATTTAAGGAAATTTGTTAAAAATTAAACAACATGAACAAAATTACAGTCTGTGCAACATCTATGGATTCTTTGTGCACCAGAAACTAAAATTACAAGCTGTGCAACAGGTTTCTATGTGGTCCAGATAAGGTCAAACTTTAAATGTAAGTGAAATTTTTAGTTTTTTCTTCTTTTTCTTCAAAAAGTTTTAAATTTTTAAATGAGTTTTCGAAAAACGTCAAAAAAGCAAACTGAACTATAGACTGAACTACAGACTAGACTATAGACTAGACTATAGCCTAGATTATAGACTAGATTATAGAGTAGACTACAGTCTAGACTATAGACTAGACTATAGACTAGACTATAGACTAGACTATAGACTAGACTATAGACTAGACTATAGACTAGACTATAGACTAGACTATAGACTAGACTATAGACTAGACTATAGACTAGACTATACACTAGACTATAGACTAGACTATAGACTAGACTATAGACTAGCCTATATACTAAGCTGTAGATTAGACTATAGACTAGACAGTAGACTAGATTATAGACTAGACTATAGACTAGCCTACTGACTAAGCTGTAGATTAGACTATAGACTAGATTATAGACTAGACTATAGGCTAGACTATTGATTAGACTATAGACTAGATTATAGTCTAGAATAGACTGTAGACTAGACTATAGACTAGACTAGACTACAGACTAGACTATACTACAGACTAGACTATATACTCGATTATAGACTAGACTATAGACAAGACATTAGTCAAGACTATAGACAAGACATTAGACTATAGACTAGACTATAGGCTAGACTATAGACTAGTCTACAGACTAGACTATAGACTAGACTATAGACTAGACTAAAGGCTATACTAGAGACTAGACTATAGACTAGACTATAGACTAGACTATAGACTAGACTATAGACTAGACTATAGACTAGACTATAGACTACACTATAGACTAAACTATAGACTGGACTATAGACTAGACTATAGATTAGACTATATACTAGACCATAGACTAGACCATAGACTAGACTATAGACTATTATTCTATTTACTAGACTACAGATTAGACTATAGACAATAGATTATAGACTAGACTATCGACTTAACTGTAGACTATGTACTAGACTAAAGCCAAGACTTTATACTAGACTTTAGACTAGACTATCGATTAGACTATAGACTAGACTATTGACTAGACTATAGACTAGATTATTGACTAGACTATAGACTAGATTATTGACTAGACTATAGACTAGACTATGGGCTAGAGTATAGACTAGACTATGGGCTAGAGTATAGACTAGACTATGGACTAGTATAAAGACTAGACTATAGACAATACTATAGACTGGAGTAAAGAATATACTATAGACTATACTATAGACTAGACTTTTTAAATTTTTAACAAATTTCCATATTTATTATTTTGTTATTACTTGGCATTCAATAAAACAAAGCAAAACCACCACCCTCCACCAGAGTTACACACACACACAAAATGCTAAACGAAAGTTTACGGGCATCTTACAAAATGTACATTTTATTTTGCAATAGTTTATAAATAAAATAAAACAATATTAACTAAAACAATAAGTAAGAAAAAATAAATAAATAAATAAAATCCACACAAACATTCAACAACAATAACAGACAGACCAACAAATTTAATCTTTCTATATATAAAGTACATCTGAATGTAAATCATTTTAAAATGAAGCTAAATAAAGTAAAATTTTAAGTTTTTCTTTTTCAAACATAAACAAAACAAATTAAAACAGCAAATCAAATAATCTTAATTTCTAACGTTAATTTTCTTTCAAAATAGTTATATAAAAACATTATAAAGAAAAACAATATAAAACCGAGCAAAAAATGGAAAAAACAAGGAAATAATAAAACATGAAAAGAAATTAATCTTAAAAAAAAACTGTCACTAAAGTGTTTTTATTGTAAATGCAGCTCTAATTTAATAAGAAACAGTGGTGTAAGAAAAATTACATAAATATTGAAAAATACTTATGTTGCATCTTTTATATCCCTAGATAAAAAGGATATTTATTAAAACGGCAACACTGTATGCTACTACATCTTTAATGTTACGCCAAAATAAATGCTATTTTCTTACTTGCAAACATGACTTTTTTCCCTATATATGGCAACCTTGCTTTTAAGCTTGCCTTTATAGCAAATGCCTTAACGTATGCTTTACTATTGACTACCTTTTCTTAAAAATTAGTAGAAAAACATGCCTGCTGGATTTTCTGTTCACCTGGTATTTGCCAGTTGAAAATTAAAACATTGCAATTTTGCAACTCAAAATTTAGCACGGTTACAAACCACACGACTAATTTGTCTTAACTAAAGATAATATAGGGAAACAACTAAATTGCAACTTATTTCAGGGGAATTTGAGTTAATTTTAGAATAAATTATTAAATTAACAGAAAAATTATCATTTGTGTTATTATCCCGAAAGTATTACAAAAAGACTAATCTATGGACTAGAATATGAATAGACTATATATAGACTTGACTATACAGAGGACTGCAGATATACTATAGACTAGATTATTGACTAGGCTGTAGACTAGTGAGGACTATAGACTAGACTATGGACTATAAAATAAGTTAGAATATAAAATATAATAAGACTAAACTATATATTATACTATAGACTAGACTATAGGCATGGCTATAGACTAGACTATAGATTAGACTATAAACTAGACTATAGACTAGACTATAGATTGGACTATAAACTAGACTATAGACTAGACCATAGACTAGACTATAGCCCATAGACTACACTATAGACGGAAAAATAGACTAGATCATAGACTGGACTATAGACTAAGCCATAGACTAGATTATAGAATAGACTATACTATAGACTAGACTATAGAAACAATAGAATATAGGCTAGACTATAGACTGGAATATATACTATATACTAGACTGTAGATTAGACGAGACTATAGACTAGACTGTAGACTAAACTGTAGACTAGATTGTAGACTAGACTATAGACTACATTATAGACCAGACTATAGACCTGACTATAGACTATATTATAAAATATACTATAGACAAGATTGTAGACTAGACTATAGAGTATATTAGAATATAGGCTAGACTATAGAGTGGAATATAAAAGGTAGACTAGGCTATAGACTCGACTATAGACTAGACTATAGACAAGACTAAAGAATAAACCATAGACCAGACTATAGACTAGACTATATACTAGACTATAAACTAGACTTTAGCCTAGACTATAGGCTAGACTATAAGCTAAACTATAGACTATACTAAAGACAAGACTGTACACTAGACTAGTGACCAGACTATAGACTAGGCTATAGACTAGAATATAGACTAGACTATAGACTAGATTATAGACTAGATTATAGACTAGACTATAGACTAGACTATAGACTAGACTATAGACTAGAATATAGACTAGACTATAGACTAGACTATAGACTAGACTATAGACTAGACTATAGACTAGACTATAGACTAGACTATAAACTAGACAATAGACTAGACTATAGACTAGACTATAGACTAGAATATAGACTAGACTATAGACTAGACAATAGACTAGACTATAGACTAGACAATAGACTAGACTATAGACTAGACTATAGACTAGACTATAGACTTGACTATAGACTAGACTATAGACTAGAGTGTAGACTAGGCTATAGACTAGACTATAGACCAGACTATAGACTAGACTATAGACTAGACTATAGACTAGACTATAGATTAGACTATAGACTAGACTATAGATAAGACTATAGATAAGACTATAGATAAGACTATAGACTAGACTATAGACTAGACTATAGACTAGACTATAGACTAGACTATAGATTAGACTATAGACTAGACTATAGACTAGACTATAGACTAGACTATAGACTAGACTATAGACTAGAATATAGACTAGACTATAGACTAGACTATAGACTAGACTATAGACTAGACTATAAACTAGACTAGACTATAGACTAGACTATAGACTAGAATATAGACTAGACTATAGACTAGACTATAGACTAGACAATAGACTAGACTATAGACTAGACTATAGACTTGACTATAGACTATATACTAGACTGTAGACTAGACTATAGACTAGACTATAGACCAGACTATAGACTAGACTATAGACTAGACTATAGACTAGACTATAGATACGACTATAGATAAGACTATAGACTAGACTATAGACCAGACTATAGACTAGACTATAGACTAGACTATAGACTAGACTATAGACTAGACTATAGACTAGACTATAGATAAGACTATAGACTAGACTATAGATAAGACTATAGATAAGACTATAGACTAGACTATAGATAAGACTATAAAATAGACTATAGAATAGACTATAGACTAGACTATATACTAGACTATAGACTAGACTATAATCTGGTCCATAGACTAGACAATAGGCAAAACTATAGACAAGACTATAGAGTACACTAGAATATAGGCTAGACTATAAATTACAGAAGCTATAGACTGGACTATAGACTAGACAAGCCTATAGACTATACTATAGACTTCACAATAGGCTAGAATATAGACTGGCCTATAGATTAGTATATAATCTAGTGTATTGACTGGACCAAAAACTAATCTTGACTATAGACTAATCTATAGTCCAGGCTATTATATATTCCACTAATATATATTCCAGACTATATAATGATATAAAGACCAGACTATAGAGTCTCTATAGACAGGACATTATACTGCTCATTCAGGCTATA
Organism: Lucilia cuprina; assembly: GCF_022045245.1. NCBI lineage: Eukaryota > Metazoa > Arthropoda > Insecta > Diptera > Calliphoridae > Lucilia > Lucilia cuprina. The sequence goes on from NC_060954.1 coordinate 8,408,646, forward strand.
GACTGATCTATAGTCCAGACTATAGAATGATATAATACAGACTAAAGACTGATTTATAGTGCAGGCTGATCTATAATCTAGACTACAGAATCAACTATACAATTTTATATGAACCGCTAACTTTTTAAACATTACTGTGTATTTCCCTATGCGTATTTACGCCAAAAAAAAAAAATGATTGAGTTATAAGTCTGTGTATTTGTAGAATGTGCGTATATGTTTCTTACGTTAAACGTATGGCATACATCATCATTTACAGACAAAAATATACATTCTCTGATGATGTTTTTATTTTCTGCAATTGAGGCATGAAAATGTACTTTCAACAATTTTGTTTTAATAACTTTGTTGTAGCCTTAAAGATTGCCAGAGTGAAAATATAATTTAAATTACAAACAAAAGAACTGAATTTTTTTAATTTTTTTTCAAAATACTTGTATTAATTTTATATTAATTTTTTCAACAATTACAATAAATAATTAATTATTTTACATTTATTTTTTAAGCTTTTTTCGAATAGTATTTTTGTAAAAAAAGAAAACACAATTGTACTTGAAAATACATACTTATTTTTAGTTGAAATTCAATTGTTGGGAAATATTCTATGTGAAAGTAATACAGTCTACGACCAACAGACTAAATACATCTGAAAAAGAAAATAAATTATTAAATAATAAAGTAAAATGGTAAAAGTACAAGAAATATTTAAATTCAATAAAAAAGATTATGAAACCAATTACTCTCTCGGCAATGTTTTCATTTCTTTACCCCAACACTGTATGGAAAACTGAAAAAAGTACAAGTACATAACTACAACATCACCGACAATTACTTGGTAGCTCGCACTTTCGTTGTCTGCCGATTTTAGTTTTTTTTTTTCTTTTTAGCTTTCGGATTTATACAAATGAAACAATAAAATCATTTAGTCTTTTTGGCCCAACTTCAAAACAAGCAAAAGACATAAAACCGATCGAAAATTATCGGTTAATTGATCGCGCACACACATTACGCTTACATTCGTTATACAGAACACCTGAACAACTAGTAGACATAACAAAAATTTTAAGAATTTTTAAAATATTGCGAAAATTATAAATATTGAAAACGAAACATTTTCCTTTATAGAAAATGCAAAATTTTAGTGAAAATGTTAAATTTGAATTTAATGAAAAATTGGGAAGGTAATGTAAATTATTTTTATGTAAAATTGTTAAATTAATTGGAAAGTAATTATGGCTGGCATGTAGATAAATGGATATGCCAAGGTTGATTAGTGCAATTGATAAAAAAAGTGTAGTGCGTGACGTTTTCGTTTAGACAAATAAGAATTTTCTCTGCAAATTAACAAAAAAAGTCTATACTATAGACTAGAGTATAGAGTATTCTATAGTACAGATTATAGACTATTCTATAGTCCAGACTATAGACTATTCTATAGTCCAGACTATAGACTATTCTATAGTCCAGACTATAGACTATTCTATAGTCCAGACTATAGACTATTCTATAGTCCAGACTATAGACTATTCTATAGTCCAGACTATAAACTATTCTATAGTCCAGACTATAGACTGTTCTATAGTCCATATTATAGAATATTCTATAATCCAGACTATAGACTATTCTATAGTCCAGACTATAGAATAGTCTATAGTCCCTACTATAAACTATTCTATAATCTTGGCTATAAACTATTCTGTAGTCCTGACTATAAACTATTCTATAGTTCAGACTTTCCTATAGTCCAGACTATTGTCTATCGTATAGTTTTGAATATCTATAATCCTATATTTTTCCAGACACTTAGTAGCAGCTATTGATATAGAACCCGGTGATATATTAATCGAGGAACAGCCCTTATTGATCACCACTCACTGGGAATGTGAACAAATGAAATGCTCCAAATGTTGTGAGGACTCTTTCGTCATGTGCAAGTAAGTATTTCCTACGAAAAATCTTAAAGAATTGCTTAATATAAATCACTCTCTGTCTCGCAGACAATGTCAATTTTTTCCCCTCTGTATGGATTGCAGTGATCACGATCGTTTTGAATGTGAATTTTTTCAAACACAAGCCAAACATATTTCCAAAAATTTGCTCATAAATAATTATGCTCTCAATGCGTTAATTAAACTTTTATTATTACGTGAAAATCCCGATACAACAGAGAAATGTCAAAATCTTTTGCCACATAATTTCAAATTAAATGAATATCGCGAAAGTGATATATGGCAAGATCATGAAGAGAATATTGTACAACCTTTATTACAATCGGGTTTTATGGATACTTTGTCTAGGGCCAAGGAGCAGGATTGTTTAGATGGTGATCTATTGCATAAGTTATGTATATTAATAGATGCAAACGCTTTTGAGGTGTCCAGTAAAGTGATGGGTGATTCGTTGAAGGGTATTTATGTACATGCAGCAAAAATGCCACATCATTGTGTACCGAATGCAGCCACCTCGATAGATGATGAATATAATATGAGAATATATGCTGGAGTACCTATTAAAGCGGGAGAGATTATTTATAATTCATTTACAAATCCATTAATGGTAAGGATTTTTGATGTGAGTTTGATTTAAAGAATTTTTCTCAATTATCACATTATCAGGGCACCATACAACGTCAACTTCACCTACGAATGACACGACATTTTGAATGTGACTGCAGTCGTTGTCTGGATCCCACTGAAATGGGTACCCATATGAGTTCGATTAAATGTAAACACTGTAACGATGGCTTTGCCATTTGCCAACGAGGTAAATGGTCTTGTGAACAATGCAATAACACTACCGATCCTATACAAGTACAAAAACTACTCACAGAAGTCTCTGAGGCAATGGCCAATGTTAATGGTGATATTATGGTTTACGAGGAATTACTACATAAATATTCTGGAGATTTTCATCCCAATCATTTTCTTATGATTGATATAAAACAAAATATTGCCACTATTTTAAGGAGTATACTAATGAATCCCATGTGTAAACCGGGCAAAGAGGTCTTAGAAAGACGTTTAGATTTATGCGAGGAATTACTGCCAGTGGTGAAATCTGTTATACCGGGTTATTCTAAATTATATGCCATAGCTTTGTATGAGTATTTGTTGTCATTTCTAGAGTTATCCGAAATGGATTTTCGTTGTAAAGAATTGACCAAGGATGTTTATTTGGTGAGAGAATAAGAAATTTTATAATTCAAAGGCATTTTTTCATTAAAAAACTTATATTTATATTTTTAGAAAAAATTAGAATTTGCTAAAGAAATTGCTGCCGAAGCAAAAGAGTTATTAACGTTTGAGCCAGTTAATTCACCAGAGGGTCATCTGGTACGACGCATCTCTATACAACAGGAACAAATTGAAGAAAATTTACATAAACTTTCTGCTAAATAAATTTATTTTTTTTGATTATGTAAAATAAAATATTTTGATTTTTTTTAGAAAAAAAAAAATGTTTTTAATATTGAAATTTATGTAAATCGGGAATATGCCATGAAGGTCAGCTTTATAGCAAAAAAAATCTATCAAAAGCAAAGACTATTCCTAAGCCAGACTATATACACTTTCCTATAGTCCAGACTATATACTTTCCCATAGTCCAGACTATAAATTTTCTATAGTCCAGACTATAAACTTTTCTATAGCTCTGGCTATAGACTATTCTATAGCTCTGGCTATAGACTATTCTATAGCTCTGGCTATAGACTATTCTATAGTCCAGACTATAGACTTTCCTATAGTCCAGACTATAGACTATTCTATAGTCCAGACTATAGACTTTCCTATAGTCCAGACTATAGACTTTTCTATAGACTAGACTATAGACTATTCTATAGATCAGACTATAGACTATTCTATAGACCAGACTATAGACTATTCTATAGTCCAGACTATAGACTTTCCTATAGTCCAGACTATAGACTATTCTATAGTCTGGTCTATGGTCCAGACTATAGACTATTCTATAGACCAGACTATAGACTATTCTATAGACCAGACTATAGACTATTCTATTGTCCAGACTATAGACTATTCTATTGTCCAGACTATAAACTCTTCTATAATCCAGATTATAGACTCTTTTATAGTCCAGACTATAGACTCTTCTATAGTGCAGACTATAGACTCTTCTATAGTGCAGACTATAGACTATTCTATAGTCCAGACTATAGACTTTCCTATAGTCCAGACTATAGACTTTTCTATAGACTAGACTATAGACTATTCTATAGTCCAGACTATAGACTATTCTATAGTCCAGACTATAGACTATTCTATAGTCCAGACTATAGACTATTCTATAGTCCAGACTATAGACTATTCTATAGTCCAGACTATAGACTTTCCTATAGTCCAGACTATAGACTATTCTATAGTCCAGACTATAGACTTTCCTATAGTCCAGACTATAGACTTTTCTATAGTCCAGACTATAGACTATTCTATAGTCCAGACTATAGACTATTCTATAGTCCAGACTATAGACTATTCTATAGTGCAGACTATAGATTCTTTTATAGTCCAGACTATAAACTCTTCTATAGTCCAGACTATAGACTCTTCTATAGTGCAGACTATAGACTCTTCTATAGTCCAGACTATAGACTATTCTATAGTGCAGACTATAGACTCTTCTATAGTCCAGACTATAAACTATTCTATAGTCCAGACTATAGACTATTCTATAGTCCAGACTATAGACTCTTCTATAGTCCAGACTATAGACTCTTCTATAGTCCAGACTATAGACTCTTCTATAGTGCAGACTATAGACTCTTTTATAGTGCAGACTATAGACTCTTTTATAGTCCAGACTATAAACTCTTCCATAGTCCAGACTATAGACTATTCTATAGTCCAGACTATAGACTATTCTATAGTCCAGACTATAGACTATTCTATAGTCCAGACTATAGACTATTCTATAGTCCAGACTATAGACTATTCTATAGTCCAGACTATAGACTATTCTATAGTCCAGACTAAAGACTATTCTATAGTCCAGACTATAGACTATTCTATAGTCCAGACTATAGACTATTCTATAGTCCAGACTATAGACTATTCTATAGTCCAGACTATAGACTTTCCTATAGTCCAGACTATAGACTATTCTATAGTCCAGACTATAGACTTTCCTATAGTCCAGACTATAGACTTTTCTATAGACTAGACTATAGACTATTCTATAGATCAGACTATAGACTATTCTATAGACCAGACTATAGACTATTCTATAGTCCAGACTATAGACTTTCCTATAGTCCAGACTATAGACTATTCTATAGTCTGGTCTATGGTCCAGACTATAGACTATTCTATAGACCAGACTATAGACTATTCTATAGACCAGACTATAGACTATTCTATTGTCCAGACTATAGACTATTCTATTGTCCAGACTATAAACTCTTCTATAATCCAGATTATAGACTCTTTTATAGTCCAGACTATAGACTCTTCTATAGTGCAGACTATAGACTCTTCTATAGTGCAGACTATAGACTCTTCTATAGTGCAGACTATAGACTCTTCTATAGTCCAGACTATAGACTATTCTATAGTGCAGACTGTAGACTCTTCTATAGTCCAGACTATAGACTATTCTATAGTGCAGACTACAGACTCTTCTATAGTCCAGACTATAGACTATTCTATAGTGCAGACTATAGATTCTTTTATAGTCCAGACTATAAACTCTTCTATAGTCCAGACTATAGACTCTTCTATAGTGCAGACTATAGACTCTTCTATAGTCCAGACTATAGACTATTCTATAGTGCAGACTATAGACTCTTCTATAGTCCAGACTATAGACTATTCTATAGTCCAGACTATAGACTATTCTATAGTCCAGACTATAGACTCTTCTATAGTCCAGACTATAGACTCTTCTATAGTCCAGACTATAGACTCTTCTATAGTGCAGACTATAGACTCTTTTATAGTGCAGACTATAGACTCTTTTATAGTCCAGACTATAAACTCTTCCATAGTCCAGACTATAGACTATTCTATAGTTCAGACTATAGACTATTCTATAGTCCAGACTATAGACTATTCTATAGTCCAGACTATAGACTATTCTATAGTCCAGACTATAGACTATTCTATAGTCCAGACTATAGACTATTCTATAGTCCAGACTATAGACTATTCTATAGTCCAGACTATAGACTATTCTATAGTCCAGACTATAGACTATTCTATAGTCCAGGCTATAGACTATTGTATAGTCCAGACTATAGACTATTCTATAGTCCAGACTATAGACTATTCTATAGTCCAGACTATAGACTATTCTATAGTCCAAACTATAGACTCTTCTATAGTCCAAACTATAGACTCTTTTATAGTCCAAACTATAGACTCTTCTATAGTCCAAACTATAGACTCATCTATAGTCCAGACTATAGACTATTCTATAGTCCAGACTATAGACTATTCTATATTCCAGACTATAGAGTATTCTATAGTCCAGACTATAGACTATTCTATAGTCCAGACTATAGACTATTCTATATTCCAGACTATAGAGTATTCTATAGTCCAGACTATAGACTATTCTATAGTCCAGACTATAGACTATTCTATAGTGCAGACTATAGACTATTCTATAGTCTAGACTATGGACTATTCTATAGCCCCGTCTATGCACTTTTCTATAGTCCAAACTGTAGACCATTCTTAGATACACACTATAATCCATTTAATTGCCTTGAATATTGTATATTCTATAATTTCGCGACACCCTTTTGAAAAAAATTTACAAAAACACAATCTAATAGCCTGTCAAATGAATTTAAAAGAATTAATATCTGTGAATACAAATACATAATTGTGTGAGTATTTGCAAAGGGAAAAATTGGCTGATCTTATAAATAAATACATATGTAATGTGCGATCTACATTAAACATATATGTATGTATATTTACTTATGAGTAGACAAAATATTTCATATATATTTTTGCTTTAAATATTTGCAAAACTATAAAATTTTACACAAGAAATATAAAAATTAAAAGTAAATAATATCGTGTACTTTTTGTTGAGTTTTCAACAGTCTTTAAAGAGTCTAGAAACGCATAAACAACGGGAATATTTATTTCAAAATTATTTTAGTTAGGAGAAACAGTTCTAATATAGAACAAATGGAAGAACATTTTGAGAAAAAATGTACTATAGAAAGTAATGAAAAGTTGGGAAGGTAAAACTTAAAACTAATTTTAAAGAAAATATATAACTAGAGTTTAAAAACCATTAACAGATATGTACAGGCCAAACAAGATCTAACAGTAGGAGAATGTGTGCTACTTGAACAGCCTTCTTTGTTAATGGCCTCAAATGGGGAAAGCAGATGTCAAAATTGTTACAAATTAACCACAAATTACTGTCGGTAAGTTAAATATATAATAATACCATAATATTTGAAAAAATTAAAGAAAATCTTTTTAGTTTATGTCTAATAACGCCTTTATGTGAAATATGTAAACAACATTATGATTACGACTGCCAGAAACTAGCAACTATGTCCGATTTAGATATTAATAACTTACAAAAATATCCCGATTCTTATGGCATTATAAAATTTCTATTACTACAAGAAAATCCTCTAACACAACAACATTTCGAGACTATTTTAAAGGCTGAAAATCACATGGAACAGAGACGTAATACACAAATTTGGTTTTACTATAGTAAAAATGTAGTAAAGCCCATTTTAGAGTCGGGAATATTGAAGTACTTATCTTATGGCATTAAGATAAATGAGGAATTTTTACAATGTTTATGTGGTTTTATTGATGTTAATAGTTTTGAAATACGAGCCCCTGATACGGGTTCAATGAAAGGTGTTTATGTTAAGGGTGCTCTATTGTCGCATGATTGTATGGCCAATACTTGTATAGCGATCGATGATAAATACTGTATGAAGATCTATGCTAATCGTGCAATTAAAGCGGGTGAAATTGTTACAAATTGTTATACGAATATAATGTTGGTAAGTTAATTTAATAATCAGTTCAAGTTTAGTTCTTCTTCAGTGCTAGTTTAGTTCTTGTTATGTTGTATTTCAGTTGTAGTTCACTTCTTGTTCAGTTCTAGTTCAGCTCTAGTTTAGTTCTAGTTCAGTTGTAGCCCAGTTGTTCTTTAGTTTTTGTTTAGTTTTAGTTCAGTTCCTTTTCAGTTCTAGTTTATTTATAGTTTAGTTCTTGTTCAGTTCTAGTTCAGTTCTAGTGCAGTTCTAGTTCAGTTCTAGTTCAGTTCTAGTTCAGTTCTAGTTCAGTTCTAGTTCAGTTCTAGTTCAGTTCTAGTTCAGTTCTAGTTCAGTTCTAGTTCAGTTCTAGTTTAGTTCTAGTTCAGTTCTAGTTCAGTTCTAGCTCAGTTCTAGTTCAGTTCTAGTTCAATTCAGTTCTAGTTCAGTTCTAGTTCAGTTCTAGTTCAGTTCTAGTTCAGTTCTAGTTCAGTTCTAGTTCAGTTCTAGTTCAGTTCTAGTTCAGTTCTAGTTCAGTTCTAGTTCAATTCTAGTTCAGTTCTAGTTCTGTTTCAGTTTTGTTCTAGTTCAGTTTTAGTTCAGTTCTAGTTCAGTTCTAGTTCTGTTCTAGTTCAGTTCTAATTCAGTTCTAGTTCAGTTCTAGTTCAAGTTCTAGTTCAAGTTCAGTTCTAGTTCAGTTCTAGTTCATTTCTAGTTCAGTTCTAGTTCAGTTCTAGTTCAGTTCTAGTTCAGTTCTAGTTCAGTTCTAGTTCAGTTCTAGTTCAGTTCTAGTTCAGTTCTAGTTCAGTTCTAGTTCAGTTCTAGTTCAGTTCTAGTTCAGTTCTAGTTCAGTTCTAGTTCAGTTCTAGTTCAGTTCTAGTTCAGTTCTAGTTCAGTTCTAGTTAAGTTCTAGTTCAGTTCTAGTTCAGTTCTAGTTCAGTTCTGGTTCAGTTCTAGTTCTGTTCTAATTCAGTTTTAGTTCAGTTCTAGTTCATTTCTAGTTCAGTTCTGGTTCAGTTCTAGTTCTGTTCTAATTCAGTTTTAGTTCAGTTTTAGTTTAGTTCCAGTTCAGTTCTAGTTCAGTTCTAGTTCAAGTTCAGTTCAGTTCTAGTTCAAGTTCAGTTCTAGTTTAGTTCTAGTTTAGTTCTAGTTCAGTTCTAGTTCAGTTCTAGTTCAGTTCTAGTTCAGTTCTAGTACAGATCTAGTTCCGCTCTAGTTCAGTTCTTGTTTAGTTTAAGATCAGTTCTAGTTCAGATAATTAATCGTTTCAGAATACATCCGAACGTAGACGAATTCTTCAAGAAGGTAAATATTTCTACTGCACATGTAAACGTTGTGAAGATCCACAAGAATTAGGATCACATATGTCCACCTTAATATGTACCGGTTGTCATAACGGTTATATGATTAGAAATCAAGAGTATACTGAGAAATGGCAATGTCTCGAGTGTAAACATCATGAGACTAATGAAAATATAGAGCACATACTAAAAGAGCTTCATAAAGAGGAACTAGAAAAGCCTAAAAATCTTAGGGATATGGAAATGTGGTTACAAAAGTTGGAAAAAATTTTACATCCTCAGCATTATATGATCATAGATGTTAAACAAAATATTGCGGCTGCTTTAAGAAACATAATAAATGATATCAGTTGTTGTCCCGGACGTAAGGTTTACGAGCGTAAAATTGATTTGTGTAAAGACATTTTAAAGGTTCTCAATATAATTGTCCCCGGTATATCGAGGCATAAAGCTATTGTTATGTATGAACTGGGAAGCACTTGGGCGGAATATAATCGTTTGCGTTATCAGGAAAAAGAATTGAATAAAAAGGATTTGCAGGTATTTTTTCTTATGTAAACAAATTTTATTCACTTTTTATATTTATATGGTATTTTTCTACTTTTTATAGGATTTATTACTGGAATCAGATTTAATGTTACGCGATTCTATTCACATGTTGCTGCACGAACCCAAACAAACTCCGGAGGGGAAATTATTACAGTCTATGTTGCAGGAATTGAAATATTTACAAACCGATATAAAAATGTTGAAATAACGAATGATTTGCTTTTAAAATAAAAAATTTAGATAAACTTATTGTTTTAATTACATCATTTAAATGTTATTTAATTTTATTTATTTTGTCATGGCGAATAATAAAATGCAATCGCTGCAGATACAGGGTTTCTAAAAGCATTTTTTCGGGGAAAAATTATGGAGGAAATGGTGGATTTTTTATAACAACCGCTTTGTATTCTCTCTACCGGATTAAAATCTTAATTAGTTGTAATTTAAACGAAGAAAACTAAATATTGGTATTTGAAAAAAACCTAATTTCCTTTAATAGTTTGGCGCTCACTGTCCCTAATTAAGAAGTGCCATCGGTGTAAGTGAGCGTAATTTTACGCTAAAACAAATGATGCTTTTACTATTGGTCTTAAGAAAAAACTAATCGTACACAAATTTAATGAAATTGAAAATAAAAAATTAAAAATAACGAAATCATTTGGCCAAAAATAAAATAATACTTGCATGCAAAATTTACACATAAAAACAAGAAAGATTGATTGAAATGAACTTATGTTGATAAAAAAACTAAAGAATAGATGTAATAAGTATGACAACTATAAAATAGCGCTACACCCTTATGGTTCAGTACCAGTTTTTGTTCAGTACTTGTTCAGCTGTAGTTTAGTTGCAGTTCAAATCTAGTTATGATCTAATTAAGTTCAAGTTTTCGGTCGGTTCTAGTTCAGTTCTAGTTCAGTTTTAGTTCAGTTCTAGTTCAGTTCTAGTTCAGTTCTAGTTCAGTTCTAGTTTAGTTCTAGTTCAGTTCTAGTTCAGTTCTAGTTCAGTTCTAGTTCAGTTCTAGTTCAGTTCTAGTTCAGTTCTAGTTCAGTTCTAGTTCATTTCTAGTTCAGTTCTAATTCAGTTCTAATTCAGTTTAAGTTCAGTTCTATTTCAGTTCTAGTTCAGTTCTAGTTCTGTTCTAGTTCAGTTCTAGTTTAGTTCTAGTTCTGTTCTAGTTCAGTTCTAGTTCAGTTCTAGTTCAGTTCTAGTTCAGTTCTAGTTCAGTTCTAGTTCAGTTCTAGTTCAGTTCTAGTTCAGTTCTAGTTCAGTTCTAGTTCAGTTCTAGTTCAGTTCTAGTTCAGTTCTAGTTCAGTTCTAGTTCAGTTCTAGTTCAGTTCTAGTTCAGTTCTAGTTCAGTTCTAGTTTTGTTTTAGTTCAGTTTTAGTTCCAATCTAGTTCAATTCTATTTCAGTTCAAGTTCAGGTCTAGTTCAGTTCTAGTTCAGTTCTAGTTCAGTTCTAGTTCAGTTCTAGTTCAGTTCTAGTTCAGTTCTAGTTCAGTTCTAGTTAAGTTCTAGTTCTGTTCCAGTTCAGTTCTAGTTCTGTTCTAGTTCAGTTCTAGTTCAGTTCTAGTTCAGTTCTAGTTCAGTTCTAGTTCAGTTCTAGTTCAGGTCTAGTTCATTTCTAGTTCAGTTCTAGTTCAGTTCTAGTTCTAGTTCAGTTCTAGTTCAGTTCTAGTTCAGTTCTAGTTCTGTTCTAGTTCAGTTCTAGTTCAGTTCTAGTTCAGTTCTAGTTCAGTTCTAGTTCAGTTCTAGTTCAGTTCTAGTTCAGTTCTAGTTCAGTTCTAGTTCAGTTCTAGTTCAGTTCTAGTTCAGTTCTAGTTCAGTTCTAGTTCAGTTCTAGTTCATTTCTAGTTCAGTTCTAATTCAGTTTTAGTTCAGTTCTATTTCAGTTCTAGTTCAGTTCTAGTTCTGTTCTAGTTCAGTTCTAGTTCAGTTCTGTTCTAATTCAGCTGCAGTTCTAGTTTTGGTGCAGTCCTTGTCATTCTACCATATGTAGCGCAACATATCCCTTATTTTGTTTTTCAAACTCAACAAAATTGTCGTATTTTAATTAATTATTTTTAAAAGACTAATTCATTATACGCTAGTTACACTTACAGTTTAGTTGACACCTGCTAAAGCTAATGTACTAAAAACAGTGCAATTATAAATCGAAAAGAATTTTTTTATTAAAAATATCTCTGAATAAAAAGTGAAAATATGACGGAGGAGTTTAATGATAAGTGTGAAATACAAGAAAATCCAGAAATTGGAAGGTGATAAGGTGTATTATATAAATAAAACATTATTTAATGTGATATGAAATTCTGAAAATTTTCAGATACGTAAGAGCTGCAGATAAAATTAAAGCCGGTGAAACGTTATTGCTGGAAAGACCTATATTAATTTTGCCCACTGCGGGAGATAAACGCTGCTGTAATTGTTTTAAATATGCTCAAAAGTATTGTGGGTAGGTTGTGAAATAAGTAATTAACCTTAAATTTGGCTAAAGAAAATAAGTCGTTCACTACATAATACCCTAATTCCAGTAAATGTCAGATATCGCCCCTATGTTTGGATTGTATACAACACAGTGAATTTGATTGCAACACTTTGGCGTCGATGACCGATTTAAAGCATGAGGAATTAAAAAAATTTCCCGAATCCTATGGGATTATCAAATGCCTTTTGCTATCGGAAAATCCTGATGGTAAAGATGATTTTAGTAAAATTCTACAATTAGAATCACATCTGGATAAGCGACGCAATACCCCGATCTGGCAAGAACGGAATAAGAAAATCATACAGCCCATATTAAAATCAAATCTTTCGAAATATTTTCAATTGGCTGACAAAATAGATGAAGAATTCATACAGCATTTATGTGGCGTTTTAGATGTGAATACCTATGAGATTAGAGCACCCGATATGGCGTCTATGAGTGCGTTATACGTAAAAGGTTCACTATTGGCTCATCAATGTTGTCCAAATGCAAATGTTTCTATTGATGATGTTTATCGGATAAAGATCTATGCCAATCGTGATATTGACAAGGATGAAATGGTGACAAATTGTTATACGAATGTTCTGCTGGTAAGAATATCGCTAAAGAAACGCATAAAAACTGAACTGTATTGACTAGAAGGACATGGAAATAATGCTGGAAAATGTGGACAAGAATCCAACTTTTTTAGATATTTAAATTTTATTAGTTCCTGTTTAATTGTAATTCAGTTCTAGTACATTTGTAGTTCAGTTCCAGTTTAGTTCTAGTTCAGTTCCAGTTTAGTTTTAGTTCAGTTCTAGTTCTAGTTCAGTTCTAGTTCAGTTCTAGTTCAGTTCTAGTTCATTTCTAGTTCAGTTCTAGTTTAGTTCTAGTTCAGTTCTAGTTCAGTTCTAGTTCAGTTCTAGTTCAGTTCTAGCTCAGTTCTAGTTCAGTTCTAGTTCAGTTCTAGTTCAGTTCTAGTTCAGTTCTAGTTCAGTTCTAGTTCAGTTCTAGTTCAGTTCTAGTTCAGTTCTAGTTCAGTTCTAGTTCAGTTCTAGTTCAGTTCTAGTTCAGTTCTAGTTCAGTTCTAGTTTAGTTCTAGTTCAGTTCTAGTTCAGTTCTAGCTCTGTTCTAGTTCAGTTCTAGTTCAGTTCTAGTTCAGTTCTAGTTCAGTTCTAGTTCAGTTCTAGTTCAGTTCTAGTTCAGTTCCGGTTCTGCTCTAGTTTAGTTCTAGTGCAGTTCCAGTTCAGTTCTAGTAAAGTTCTAGTTTAGTTCTAGTTCAGTTCTGGTTCAGTTCTAGTTCAGTTCTAGTTCAGTTCTAGTTCAGTTCTAGTTCAGTTCTAGTTCAGTTCTAGTTCAGTTCTAGTTCAGTTCTAGTTCAGTTCTAGTTCAGTTCTAGTTCAGTTCTAGTTCAGTTCTAGTTCAGTTCTAGTTCAGTTCTAGTTCAGTTCTAGTTCAGTTCTAGTTCAGTTCTAGTTCAGTTCTAGTTCAGTTCTAGTTCAGTTCTAGTTCAGGTCTAGTTCAGTTCTATTTCAGTTCCAGTTCTAGTTCAGTTCTAGTTCCAGTTCTAGTTCAGTTCTAGTTCAGTTCTAGTTCAGTTCTAGTTCAGTTCTAGTTCAGTTCTAGTTCAGTTCTTCTTCAGTTCTACTTCAGTTCTAGTTCAGTTCTAGTTCAGTTCTAGTTCAGTTCTAGTTCAGTTCTAGTTCAGTTCTAGTTCAGTTCTAGTTCAGTTCTAGTTCAGTTCTAGTTCAGTTCTAGTTCAGTTCTAGTTCAGTTCTAGTTCAGTTCTAGTTCAGTTCTAGTTCAATTAATTTTGCAATTATTTAATTTTAGGGCACCGCCGAAAGACGTCACATTCTTCAAGAAGGAAAGTACTTCCTCTGCAATTGTCCTCGCTGTGAAGATCCTACCGAAATGGGTTCTCATATGAGCAGTTTCATTTGTGCTCCCTGTGCTGGTAATAATAAAGAAGGTTACATTGTCTACCAAGCTGCCATCAAAAAATGGCAATGTCCAGTCTGCAACCATAGTCTTCGAACCGAACAGGTCGAAACCATTATAGATAAAGCCAAAGAAGAAGTATTTCATGCTCAAGATGATCTAAGACGTTACGAGATACTTTTGGCCAAACTTAGTACTATTCTGCATAAAAATCACTATATTATGGTGGATATAAAACAAAATATAGCCAATATATTGCGCACCGTTATTATGAATAGTTTACAGAGACCTGGCCGTCGGGTGTACGAGAGAAAAGTGCGTTTATGTCAGGAATTGGTTATGGTCTTGCATATTATACAACCGGGAATTTCAAGACTAAAAGCGATTGCTCTATATGAATTGGCAAATGCTTCAGCTGAATTGTATCGTTTGCGTTTTGGTGAAAAGGAACTTAAGGAAGAGGAATTACAACATTATTTAAGACAATGTGAAGCAATGTTTAAGGAATCCATTCGCATGTTGCTTTATGAACCGCCTCAAACTCCCGAAGGGGAACTGATGAAAAGTATGATGGGTCAATTAAAAGATTTAAAGAATGACATACAAATGTTAGAGAAAGCAATGGAGGTGAAAGTTTAAGATGAGAAATTTATGTGAATAATGATGAATGAATAAAATTTATATTATTTTGTTTTTTTTTTTACTTTTCCCCGGGTATGAAATCATAAGACCCTTGTTGTGATGGTTTTGATATGATATTTGTATTATAAATTTTAACTTACCTTCTTTTCACCTTTCGGGCATTTTAATTTATTTCTCCAAAATTTGCTCAATTACTTCTATTAAATCCTTAGCTACCGTTAAACGTTCCCAACACTCTGAACCCCGACAATCAACACATTTATCTAATAGCTGCCATACATTTGGATATGTCTCCTTAATATCGGGGGGTATGGGATAGAGAAAACCTTTCGTCTGATCTCTAAATAGATCTTCTCTAAGAAATTGACAAGCAGAGTATACATTTATATCACTGATATTATAAGAAGCTATATCATCAGCTGAATAAGCAAAACAACCCGGACATTCTATATACTCATGTTTATGTATGGAGGATTTGTATTTAGCCTTAGATGAATCCACTATGAATAGAGTATCCAAATCGATAAAATATAATTTATTATTAATTCTATTATATACCATATTATCGGCCGTAAGATCGGTAATATAGAAACGATAATTATTGAAACCATAGGAAAATTTTAAAGCTGCCTGTAGTAGTTGTTTGGAAATTTCCAATTTTAAAGGAAATTCCATTTGGTAATAATGATATAAATCTTGACCGGCATATTGTTGGTAAAGGGTAAAACCACACACTTTAAAGGTTTTAGGTACCGGAAAGTTATGCTGCTCTAGTAGAGGCATTAACAATGGCTGTATATTGTTTATTAAATAATGCCAAATAGTGATTTCTGTTAGATTTAAATGCACATCATTTAGGAAAAAATCTTTTATAAAAATTTCAAAACTCTTTAAGGGAGCAAATTGCATGCCTTGTAAACCTTCATGTTGTTGGAAAAATTTTTGTTTCAATTCTTTAATTTTTAGTTTATTTTTTCCTAAATTTTTCGTATTAAATAAATATTTAGTTATTAGTTTTTCATGAGAGTTTTTTAACTGCACCAATTGGTTATTTCTTTTGCAAGATCTTTCAGGTAACAGGTTTATTAGCTGCCTTAAGGAAAACTCCTTATCTGTTTCAATAAGGTTAAAGAAATTTAAACAATCGTGGATTTGGTGTTCAAAACACTTTTGGCAATATTTTAAATCTCGTTCGAAGTGTTTTCTATGTAAAGTTTGTGGTCTGTTAGTGTGATCTTTTGTATCCAGGGTATTGAGTACTATAATTAGCAGGAATATGAAACGTATGTGGGAAAATTGTCGTTGTATGGATTTGGTGCGAAAAATTACTGAAAATACAAAAATGGAAATCAGACTTAAGATATAGTTAAGTAAATTAACTAGTCTATAGTGTAAACCAGACGTGGATCCACTAGTATATAGTCTATGACCTATTCTATAGTCTAGTCTATAATCTATTCTATAGTCTAGTCTATAGTTTAGTATATAGTTTAGTGTATAGCCTAGTCTATAGTCTAATCCATAGTCCAGTCTATGGCATAGTCTACAGTCTACTCAATAGTCTAGTTGATGGTCTAGTCTATGGTGTAGTCTAAAGTCAAGTCTGTAATATAGTCTATAGTCTACTCTTTAGTCTATAGTCTCTCTCTCTCCTTAGTCTAGTCTATAGTCTGTCTTATAGCCTATGGTCTATTCTTTAGAATAGTCTTTAGTCTGACCGATATACTAGTCTATGGTCTAGTTTATAGTCTAGTTTATTGTCTAGTCTATGGTGTAGTCTATAGTCTAGTTTATAGTCTAGTCTACAGTCTATTCTATAGTCTAGTTTATAGTCTATAGTCCAGTCCATAGTCTTGTCTAGCATATAGAATTGTCTTAAGCTAGTCTAAAGACTAATCTAGTCTAGTCTATAGTTCAGTCCACAGTCTAGTATATAGTCTAATCCACAGTCTAGTCAATGGTCGAGTCTATAGACTAATCTATAGTATAGTCTACAATCTAGTCTATAGTCTAGTCTATAGTATAGTCTATAGTCTAGTCAATAGTCTAGTCAATAGTCTAGTCAATAGTCTAGTCAATAGTCTAGTCAATAGTCTAGTCAATAGTCCAGTCAATAGTCTAGTACTTAGTGTAGTTTATAGCCTAGTCTATAGTCCAGTCTATAGTTTAGTCAAAAGTCTAGTCTATAGTCTAGTCTATAGTCTAGTCTATAGTCTAGTCTATAGTCAAGTCTATAGTCTAGTCTATGGTCTAGTCTATGGTCTAGTCTATCGTCTAGTCTATGGTCTAGTCCATGGTCTAATCTATTATCTTGTTTATAGTCTAGTCTATAGTCTAGTCTATATTCTAGTCTATAGTCTAGTCTATAGTCTAGTCTTTAGTCTAGTCTATAGTCTAGTCTATAGTCTAGTCTATAGTCTAGTCTATAGTCTAGTCTATAGTCTAGTCTATAGTCTAGTCTATAGTCTAGTCTATAGTCTAGTCTATAGTCTAGTCTATAGTCTAGTCTATAGTCTAGTCTATAGTCTAGTCTATAGTCTAGTCTATAGTCTAGTCCATAGTTTAGTCTATAGTCTAGTCTATAGTCTAGTCTATTGTCTAGTTTATAGTCAAGTCTATAGTCTAGTCTATAGTCTAGTCTTAAGTCTAGTCTTTAGTCTAGTCTATAGTCTAGTCTATAGTCTAGTCTATAGTCTAATCTATAGTCTAGTCTCTAGTCTAGTCTATAGTCTAGTCTATTGTCTAGTTTATAGTCAAGTCTATAGTCTAGTCTATAGTCTAGTCTATAGTCTAGTCTATAGTCTAGTCTATAGTCTAGTCTATAGTCTAGTCTACAGTCTAGTCTATTATCTTGTCTATAGTCTAGTCTATAGTCTAGTCTAGTCTATAGTCTAGTCTATAGTCTAGTCTATAGTCTAGTCTTGTCTAAAGTCTAGTCTATAGTCTAGTCTATAGTCTAGTCTATAGTCTAGTCTTGTCTAAAGTCTAGTCTATAGTCTAGTCTATAGTCTAGTCTAAGGTCTAGTCTATAGTATAGTCTATAGTCTAGTCTATAGACTAGTCTGTAGTCTAGATTATAATGTAGTTTATAGTCTAGATGATAGTCTAGGGTATGGTCTATATAGTCTAATCTGTAGTCTTATATGATCCATAATGGAGTCTATCTTCTAATTGATTGCTTTATCTCTTCTAGAAATCAAAAAACACTGCTTTAAAATTATTCTCAGTGTATATTATTATGTCTACTCTATATTATTTTTCTTAAACACTACACTATATAATCTTTTTTATTCTATAAATAACTAACAAAGTCTTAAATAAACTCCAGGCCAGATAATATATAAATGTGTATGAAAATTGTAGAAGATTCCTTGAACAACAACAAAAAAATTGAAAGCTGCTGCTAACATTAGCACAACAGGTTGAAGATGCAAAAAGCCAAAAAAGAACATCTTACCTGAAGAAGTTGAAGGAACCAACATAACTGAGTTGTTGGATGTTTACCTTTCTGCAGAATAAAACAGGTTCAAGGTTTTAAAAGAATTTCACAAGAAGATGATGGTAAGACAAAAAATTAATAGGACTTTAAAAATTATAAGATTTTGAGGCAAAAAAAATGTAATGAAGATAGATGAGTTGTTTAGGTTAGGTTCTCTTAAAAGATATTGTATACACAGGTGTAGAAGAGTGGCCAGATTTTTTGATTGTAAAAACAATAGTATAAAATACTTTCAACACTTTGAATTACCAAGTAAATGGACTGGTCTGCAGTCTAGCCTATAGTATAGTCTAGTTTATAGTCTAGTCTATAGTCTAGTATATAGTCTAATCTATTGTCTAGCTTACAGTCCGGTCATTTTTCTTGTCTATAGTCTGTTCTATAGCCTAGTCTATTGTATAGTCTATAGTCTTTATTCTAGTCTCTAGTCTAGCGTATAGTATATTCTATAGTACAGTCCATAGTCTTACCTCTAGTCTAGTCCCTCTAGTCCAATCTTTAGCCTAATCTATAGTCTAGTTTGTAATTTGGTCTATGGTCTAGTCTATAGTCTAGTCTATAGTCTAGTCTATGGTCTAGTCTATAGTCTAGTCTATAGTCTAGTCTTTAGTCTAGTATATAGTCTAGTCTATAGTCTAGTCTATAGTCTAGTCTTTAGTCTAGTCTATAGTCTAGTCTATAGTTTAGTCTATAGTCTAGTCTATAGTCTAGTCTATAGTTTAGTCTATAGTTTAGTCTATAGTCTAGTCTCTATTCTAGTCTATAGTCTAGTCTATAGTCTAGCCTATAGTATAGTCTATAGTCTAGTCTATAGTCTAATCTATTGTCTAGCCTACAGTCCGGTCTTTGTTCTAGTCTATAGTCTGTTCTATAGCCTAGTCTATTGTATAGTCTATAGTCTTTATTCTAGTCTCTAGTCGAGCGTATAGTATATTCTATACCATAGTCTTACCTCTAGTCTAGTCTATAGTCCAATCTTTAGCCTAATCTATAGTCTAGTTTGTAATTTGGTCTATGGTCTATTCTATAGTCTAGTCTATAGTCTAGTCTATGGTCTAGTCTATGGTCTAGTCTATAGTCTAGTCTATAGTCTAGTCTTTAGTCTATAGTCTAGTCTATAGTCTAGTCTTTAGTCTATAGTCTAGTCTATAGTCTAGTCTATAGTTTAGTCTGTAGTTTAGTCTATAGTCTAGTCTATAGTCTAGTCTATAGTTTAGTCTATAGTTTAGTCTATAGTCTAGTCTATATTCTAGTCTATAGTCTGGTCTATAGTCTAGACTAGTCTACAGTCTAGTCTATAGTCTAGTCTATAGTCTAGTCTATAGTCTAGTCCATAGTCTAGTCTATAGTCTAGTCTATAGTCTAGTCTATAGTCTAGTCTATAGTCTAGTATATAGTCTAGTCTATAGTCTAGTCTATAGTCTAGTCTATAGTCTTATCTATAGTCTAGTCTATAGTCTAGTCTATAGTCTAGTCTATAGTCTAGTCTATAGTCAGGTCTATAGTCTAGTCTATAGTCTAGTCTATAGTCTAGTCTATAGTCTAGTCTATAGTCAGGTCTATAGTCTAGTCTATAGTCTAGTCTATAGTTTGGTCTATAGTCTAGTTCATAGTCCTGTCTATAGTCTAGTCTAGAGTCTAGTTTATAATCTACTCTACAGTCTTGTCTATGGTCTAGTCTATAATCTCGTTTTTAGTCTAGTCTATAGTCTAGTTTACAGTCTTGTCTATAGTCAAGTCTATAGTCTAATCTATTGTATAGTCTAAAGTCTAGTCTAAAGTCTATAGTCTGATCTACAGTCTTGTCTATGGACTAGTCTATTGTCTAATCTAGTCTATAGATTATTCCATAGCCTAGTTCATAGTCTAGTCAATAGTTTAGTCTATAATGTAGTCTGTAGTTTAATCTATAGTAAAGTCTATAATCTAGTATATAGTCTAGTCTATAGTCTATTCTACAGTCTAGTCTAGACTACAAACAAGACTATAGTCCAGTTAGACTACATTTTAGTCTAGTATATAGTCTATTGTCAGATACATTCTATTCTTTTGCAATTCTGTACAAAAAACCCCACTTATCCAAATGTTATATCAGTTCCTCATTTCCAGTCTGGCAATATTGTTTACCAATTCCGCTCATTTCAAAACCTTAAGAGAACAACATTAACATTACTTAAGAGAATTAGCAGCTGAATACATTTTCGAAATGCTTGATCATTGATCATAAAATACAACTGTCTTAAAAAGTTTTAGTTAGTTGTGTGTAAAAAGTTGGCGGTAAAAGAACGTTAAAGCGCAAAAAAACTGATAAAATCGAAAATAAATAAATTTTACAATCTAGAACGTCAGTCGCTTAATTACAAAAAATCAGCTGCTAATAAAAATAAAAACCAAACGATATTGGTCAAGTTCAAGAAACTTTTTTTTGCACAAATTAAAAAAAAAATTGAGAAAAAAACTTTCGTTTGTTATTTTGCAGTGAATATTCCAAAAAAATATGAAACAATTTAAACAATTGTGTCATTTTATTTTGTAAAATTGACAAAAAAAAAAAAAAAAAAAAACACAGAATAATTAATTATTTTTGCGCAATAATTTATTTATACTTGACCATAATTAAAAAAACAAACACAAAATTTTACTTAAATGCACTTAAAGTAGAGAACAAAAAATTAATAAAATTCTATAAAAATAAACAAAAAAATTATTTATTAATTTTTTAAATTACAAAAAAAAAAATAAATAAATAAAAATAATAGAAATTGCAAACTAATACAAACAACTGTCGCCATCGCTTTAAGCTAAACAAACTTTAATAAAAAAGTTCTAAAATTATACGGTAAGATATTGAATATTTTATTTTATTTTAATGAAGACGACAACTAATTAATAATACAAACACATGTTTTCTTTTTTTAATGAAATGAATGATTTATTCTTTCATATGAAAAAGTAAACAGATGTATTTAATTTGACCCTTAAATATTTGTGATTTTGAAAGGTTTCCAAATTGTTTAAAATTGAAATATTAAACCCATCGACTCTCATTATACAAATTATATAGCACTTATGATCAGACTCTGATCAATGATCATATATTTTGATAAAAAAAAACTTTAATTATGTTCTGATCACTCATTTTTCTATATATTCTAGTATATAGTATAATCTATACTCTTGACTATAGTCTAGTCCTTTATATTCTAGTCTATAGTCTTGTCTATAGTCTAGTCTATAGTCTAGTCTATAGTCTAGTCTATAGTCTAGTCTATAGTCTAGTCTATAGTCTTGTCTATAGTCTAGTCTATAGTCTAGTCTATAGTCTAGTCTATAGTCTAGTCTATAGTCTAGTCTATAGTCTAGTCTATAGTCTAGTCTATAGTCTAGTCTATAGTCTAGTCTATAGTCTAGTCTATAGTCAAGTCTATAGTCTAGTCTATAGTCTAGTCTAAAGTCGAGTCTACAGTCTACTCTTTAGTCTAGTCAATAATCTAATCTATAGTCTAGTCTAAAATCTATTCTATAGTCTAGTCTATAGTCTACTCTTTAGTCTGGTCTATAGTCTACTCTTTAGTCTAGTCAATAATCTAATCTATAGTCTAGTCTAAAATCTATTCTATAGTGTAGCCTAGGGTCTAGTCTATAGTCCTATTTATAGTCTAGTCTATAGTCTATTCTATAGTCGAGCCTATGCTCTAGTCTACATTCTAGTTTATAATATAGTCTATAGTCTAGTCTATTGTCTAGTCTTAAGTCCAGTCTATAGACTACTCTATAGTTTAATCTATAGTCTAGTCTATAGTCTAGTCTATAATCTAGTCTATAGTCAAGTCCAGGCTCTAGTCTAAAGTCTAGGTCAGGCTCTAATCTAGTCTATAGTCATGTCTAAAGTCCAGTCTATAGTTTAGTCTAAAGTCTAGTCTATAGTCTAGTCTATAGTCCAGTCAATAGTCTAATCTATAGTCTAGTCTATAGTCTAGTCCATAGTCCATAATCTATTCTTTAGTTTAATCTATAGTACATTATTTAGTCTAGTCAAAAGTCTAATCTATTGTCTAGTCTATAGTTAAGTGAAACGTCTAATCTATTGAAATTAAGTTAAGCTGTTTTTTTGTTATACCGTGTAATTTTCACCTTAATAATAAAATTTGAAGAACGTTTGCCTAACAATGAAAGGTAAACAGCCTCATACTTTTTTATAAAATCTGGCAAATATTCTAATGTTTTAAAATATCTACTAACTGGTCACCTTGGTAATTAAATACTCTTCCATTTTATTGGTAATTTTTAGAATAAAAATAAAACAATAACATTTGAGAGATGTAGTAGTGAGAAAGAGATTAAGTAAATAATCAATGTTTACCTTTTTTCTCGAGATCGTTTAAAAAAAATCTCAAATTAGAGATTTTGAGAAAATATGTACTACATACTTAACTAAATAATACGTAGTAGAGGTTTGTTTAGATATTATAATTGTTGTAGATTATTTTGCTTTATTATTAAAACATGTATAATATTTCAAATGAAATTGTTTTGTCATCATCCGAATATTTTTGCCGGTTAATACTTAGTGTTGAAAAATTAAAAAAAAAAAAAAAAAATAAACAAGTTTTTGAGCTAAAACTTATTTTAAACAAAAACAAATTATATTCTATCTAGTATCTAGATAGCATAATAACAATTAATAAACAATTCATTAAACGTACTTTAACATGTGTTTAGTTAAATAATTCTAAAAACAAACAATCGAAAAAAAAGGTAAACTCCCTCCATAATATTAATACATAAAATGTAGGAACTAAAATATATGTATATACGAGTGGGATTTGAAATGTTTTTTTAAACAAAAAAAAAAAAAACAATTTTTTCAATAGCTATATGGATATAGTAAATTAACCCCTGGTTTAAGTTATAACACTCCTCAAATATTGTGTTTTTTTACACCAAATCTTCTAACACTTTTTGCATACAAATTAGTTTTATTCACGTGTTTTTACAAACTTCAACATTTTGAAGATTACAAATAGAAATAATAAGGAACGACCTTAACATTTTACTCAAGTTCAATAAGTTTTATGTAAAATTGTAAATGTTAAATATGTTTGTTTTTCTTATAAAAGATTATATTAGAATAATTAAAAATTAAGCGAAAAATAAAATTATATGAAATATATTAGTTTAAACAATTAGACTGTAGTTAAGCTTACGGTATAATTTAGTTTAGTCTAGTCGAAAATCCACTAGACTAAACTAGACTAGACTATAGACTACAGACTCAACTATAGACAGGAATATCGACTAAATTAGGGACAAGACTAAAGACAAGATTAACGACAAGACTACAGACTAGACTATCAACAATGCTGCCCACAAGACTATAGACTACAGACCCGACCATAGTTTATTGACTAGAATATATCCCTATAGACTAGGCTATTTACTAGACTATAGACTAAACTACAATAGACTAGACTATTAACTAGAGTATAGACTAGACTATAGAGTAGACCATAGACTAGACCATACACTAGACTATAGACTAGACTATAGACTGGACTATAGACTAGACTATAGATTAGACTATAGACTAGACTATAGACTAAACTATAGACTAGATTATAAACTATACTATAGACAACAGACTAGACTATAGATTAGACAATAGACTAGACTATAGACTAGACTATAGACTATAGACTAGACTATAGACTAGACTATAGAGTAGACTATAGACTAGACTATAGACTAGACTATAGACTAGACTATAGAGTAGACAATAGACTAGACTATAGACTAGACTATAGACTAGACTATAGACTAGACAATAGACTAGACTATAGACTAGACTATATACTAGACTATGGACTAGACTATAGACTAGACTATAGACTAGACTATAGACTAGACTATAGACTAGACTATAGACTAGACTATAGACTAGACTAGACTATAGACTAGACTATAGACTAGACTATAGACTAGACTATTGACTAGACTATAGACTAGACTATAGACTAGACTGTAGACTAGACTGTAAACTAAACTGTAGACTAGACTGTAAACTAAACTGTAGACTAGACTTTAGAATGACTTCACACTAGACTTTAGACGAGATTATTTCCTAGACTATAAACTACTATAGACTGGACTATAGACTACAATATAGAATAGGCTATAGACTACACTATAGAATAGACTAAAGACTACACTATAGACTAGACTAGACTATAAATTAGGATATAGACTATACTATAGCAAAGTCTACAGATCAATCTATAGTTGAGACATTAATAAATTCAAATTTTTTCTGTTTAACTAATTTTTTATATATTTAAATTTATTTTTTAGCCAAAAGAGAAAAGTCTTAAAAAAAAGATATAATTTTTTTTTTTTTTTTTTTTTGAAAAGATGTGCTAATTATGTAACCATAGATAGCACACTTTTTTTAAACAAATTGTTTCAAAATAAAAAAAATTGTTATTGTAAAAAAACTATAAATATTCATGCACGTTTTTTAAAAAGTTTTACCCAAATATTTATCATGTTATAACATTTTTTTTTCTTTTGATAAAAATTTGCATACGAGATGTGAATTCTAACGGTTAAAATAAGCCGGTATTTTGTCATTTATTAATATTCATGTATTTTTGGAAATATTTGTAAAGTTATAAAATGCTAATTAAGGTTTAAAATCTTCAAAGTAGAGATTTTGCATTTCTTTAAATGTTTTAAAGAAATGAGTATTTTATTAGATTTTTTTTTAAATAAATTTATTTAAAACTTTCTCCTTTTTCAGATGTCGTCCGCTTTGACAGCCATAAACTTAAAAAATGATTTTCTGATAGAAAATTTTAAGAAATCTTCACAACAACAAATGGCTTTGAGTCGACGCTATGAACAGCTACTGACGACGGAAAAATACTGTGACTGTGTGTTTGTGGTGGGCGAGGCGGCTAAAGTAAAATGTCATAAATTAATATTGGCCACAGCCAGTCCAGTATTTGAGGCCATGTTCTATGGACCCATTAGCGAGGCTGAAAGTTTTGTAGAGATTTTAGATATGAGCGAGGAAATATTTCAACTTATGATTTTATATATTTACAAAGGATCCATTGATTTTCGTAATTTATCATTAGAGGAGACTATCGAGTTGTATTATGGAGCCGAAAAGTATTTGTTAAATGAATTAAAATCAGAATGTTTGGAGAATATACAAATGAAATTGAGATTTTCGAATATTTTGGCTTCATTGGAATTAAGTATTTGTTTAGATCTCAATAGTTTATTGAATATATGTATGAATTTCTTTACACGCTGCTGCCTCAGTGAATCACAATTTGTGGCCTATTTAAAGAGTCACTATTATCATGTATCTAAGGATTGTATTAAAACTATAATAAATCTATGCAAGGAGCAGATACCGGCCAAAAATCTTTTATGGTTTATATATGAATGGTGTCAGCAAGAGTGTGTGGAAATGGGTTTGAAAGCCAGTGAGTGTTCTAATATTATACAAGATCTCAATTTAACGGATCCCATGCTGCCTTTAGAAGCTAAGGAGAACCTAAAACCTCAGTATACCCAAACTATAGAAAGATGCTATTACAAAGCCTGTCGTCCGTTTAATATTGATTACGATAATTATGAATGGTTTACGCATATCAAAGCGAATAGATTTATTTCTCTGCAAGGCCTTACCCTACAAAGTCGCCTAACACCTCATTTAACGCGCATGCATGTGCCTTCAGATTATTTAGAGAATTTACGTATAGAAATAACTGCACCCAACTATGACTCCAGTTTGCTGTGGTCCTATGAGGTAGCGAAACAATTAACAAAATATAATTGTGATTTAAGTATCAAATGGTCTAAGGGTATTGTTCTATCGCCCGATATAGAATATCAAATAAAACTCATATGGCGTCCTGCCCAAAGTCAGGGAGCTGAATATCCCTGCAGTTTGTTTTCCTCCTCCGTGGAGGGTATACAATTTAGAGATTTAGATACACATAGTGGTAGTTTAATTAAAGGTTTACATTTTATAAATTTAGTTTAAATATAGTATTCATAAGATTTTTAGTTAAATAAATAAATTGTAATTTAGTTTTAGTTATAAATTTAACTTAGTTTTAAGATAAATTTTGAAAATACAAAAAAAAACACATAAAAATAAAAAGAAATACAAAAAAAGTTCATTAAACTTATGTATGAGTTTTATTAGAAGATGTGCCGGCCTTTTTTTAAAAAAATGTTTGTTCTTGGTTTTTTCTCTTAAAGAAAACCTGTTTGTTTAATTTTTTATTTATTAAAAAAATTTTGGATTTTGATTGATGATCAATATGATATAAGAGACTTAAGGCGATATGAATAGAAAATTATAAGAAAGAAAGGTAATAAAAATGTAAAATCACGGTTTTTAATTCACGCTTCATAGTAGGGAGTATCAGTCCATAGGACAGACTATTTATAGTACGGAATATAGGTCAGACCAGTCTATGGTCAATCTATACTATAAATAAATAGATCAATCTATAGTACAGACTGAAGATCCGATTAGAGATCAGTCTATAGTCCAGACTACAGATCAGTCTATAGTTCACACTATAGATCAGTCTATAGTCCACACTATATATCATTCTATAGTCCAGACTATAGATCAGTCTATAGTCCAGACTATAGATCATTCTATAGTCCAGAATATAGATCAGTCTATAGTCCAGACTATAGATCAGTCAATAGTAAAGCATGTAGCATATATATAAGGCTATAGTCCAGATCAGTATATAGTTAAGACTATAGATCAGTCTGTATTCCATACTATAGATCAGTCTATAGTCCAGACTATAGATCAGTCTAAAGTCCAGAGTATAGATCAGTCTATAGTTCAGACTATATATCAGTCTATAGTCCAGGCTATAAATCAGTCTATAGTCTAGGCAATAGATCGGTCTATAGTCCAGACTATAGATCAGTCTATAGTTCACACTATAGATCAGTCTATAGTCCACACTATATATCAGTCTATAGTCCAGACTATAGATCAGTTATAGTCCAGACTATAGATCAGTCTATAGTCCAGACTATAGATCAGTCTATAGTCCAGACTATAGATCAGTCTATAGTCCAGACTATAGATCAGTCTATATTCCAGACTAAAAATCAGTCTATAGTCCAGACTATAGATCAGTCTATAGTCCAGACTATAGATCAGTCTATAGTCCAGACTATAGATCAGTCTATATTCCTGACTATAGATCAGTCTATAGTCCAGACTGTATATCAGTCTATAGATCAGTCTATAGTCGATACTATAAATCAGTCTATAGTCCGGACTATAGATCAGACTATAAATCGGACTATAGTCCAGACTAATGATCAGACTATAGACCAGACTTTAGATCAGTAATAGTAGTTAAAATTATAGATTAGTCTAAAGTAAATACTACAGATGTAGTTAATGGTACATCCCCGATTATACATCAATCTGAGTTCTGACTATATAGTCCGAGACAATAGATCAGTCTGTAGCCCATACTTTACATTAGTCTATAGATCAGTGTATCTTTTACGTTATACATCAAATTGCACATTTGTATGTTTACAATCCATACTATTGATCTGTATATATAGTGAGTATAATCTAAACTATAGATTTTTTATGGTAAATCAGTCTATAACGCTTTAATTGAGAAAATATTAAAAACCAATCAGGAAAGCAATAGATTCTTGTATAACGCTTTAATTGAGACATTTAATCTGGAGACGTTTCTTAAAAACTCTTATTTTAGGAATACCCTAAAAAATATGTGTAATGACAAACCCTATATATATTTGTGGTTTATAAAAAAACTTTAAAATATTTATGTTTATAATATATAAAAATAACAAAGAAACAATGACAACTTTCATGTTATCATGTTGATTTTAATATAAATTCGTTCTAATAGGGATTTTCCATAAAAATTAAGTTTGTTTTTGTTTAAATTTAGTGTAAGCGGCTGCCACCAAGCCTGCAACCAATAATTCAATTACGTTTATAATTTAAAAGGAATTTATTAAAATTTCATATCACTTGTTAGTTTTTAAGTTTATTTTCATATTTTGAATAACTAATTCAATTTTTAAATTAAACTTACCCATTATTTCCTTAAAAAAAACACAACCAAAAATATCACAGTTCTTCACACCAGGGCCCTGCGCCGACAAATATTAACGGCGGCGATTGACACCAAATATATCGGCGGCTGCTTAAAATCGACTGTAAGGCGGCTAAGTTTTCAACTACGCTTAGTTTTTAAATTTTTAACGATTTTAAATAAAAAAGGGAATCCGAGAGATCAGAAAGTGGGATTTTAGAAGCAAATATATTGTTTATAACAACAAAACAGAGCAAGCAGCTCAAAGTTTTGTGAGTTATTAACAATTTAACTAAATTAAACCAAACACTTGCTGTTTTTCTTTGCACAATGACCCTCGGTATAATAGTATAGCATTCTTATTAATTTCAATTGTTAGTAAAAAATTAATTTTTTATTTAAAGAATATCATTTCTGTCGAACGTTGAGCAAAGTTCTACAACGGCCAAATTTTAATGAGCGGCTTATTATTAGATAAAAGAAAACTTGCTTAAATGAAAACAAATTAATTTTATATTGTAAAATTCCATAAATTTAGCGAAAGTGTTCTGTAAATTGTACAAAATATGTACAAGCGGAAAAATTTTCACGGCGGCGACTTTGATATTTTGTTCGACGGCTAAGCCGAATCAAAACAAATCAGCTAATAATTATTATTTGTATGTTAACCATTAACAATGAATAGCGGCTGTAAACAAATAACATATGTTTCAAGTGTTACCAATTGAAATGGGAAATTTTTAAATAGTTGGCAATTTTTGGCTTTTTGGCACCTACACATATACAGAAATGTTATTTCCTTCAAAAAATTCTTATTGGAAATTCAATATTTACTAACATCCGCTGGAAACAGTTCAAGTTTTCTTTAAGAATAATTTTTTATTAATTACACACTTGCTAAAGTTATCTAACTGCAGAAAAAGGATAAATATATTAAAAAACTTATTAAATTGTTCAAAATATCAATTTTTTAATTATTTGTTCTAAAAGAAAGTTAATAAATTTCGACAAAAACAAAAAAAAAAAACAGCAAAATGAATTTTCATGTACCAAATTTTAATATGAAAAATTTGGTTAAAGAGGCAGGCAGTACATTTTCCAGAGTAGTGCAGGTAAGTTGGAATAAGTCAAAACAATATGTATTGGAATGTTATGTTCTTTTTTTTCTCTAATAAAATTGCAAATATAAAATTATTGACTATTTTTATGCATTTTTTTTGTATTTATCCTTGATTTGCTTTATTTGTTTTCTATTATTTTTAAAGCTTACCGAAGAACGTTTAGGTACAACCGAACGCACAGAATATGATTCAGAATTTCAAAATTTGGCCGAACGTGCCGATGTCACTAAAACTTGGACAGAGAAAATTGTCAAGGATGTTGAATCGGTATTGGTGCCAAATCCTCAAAATCGTGTAGAGGATTTTATTTTTGAGAAAATTGATAAATCGAAACCACAACGCTTGAGTAATCTGGAATATTTGGCTTTGGATATGCTGGAGGCTGGTGCCGACTTTGGTCAAGATTTACCCTATGGTCAGGCTTTAATTAAAGTCGGCCAGGCTGAGCAGCGATTGGGTAAATGTGAAAGAGATTTTATTGCTTCGTCCAGCATATGTTTTACCACACCATTGCGTAAGTTTTTGGATGGTGAAATGAAAACAATAACCAAGGAGAGGGGTGTATTGGAAACAAAGCGGTATGTTTGTAATGAGATTGGAAAATTCATATTTATTTTTGTTAAATTTGTGGCATAATTTTAAGGCTTGATTTGGATGCCTGCAAAAAACGTGTCACCAAGGCTCGCAGTATGTTGGGGCAACAGACGGTAAGTGAAAGTGTTAAAAAAAGTTAACTAGACTAACGACAGACTATAAACTAGACTATAGTATAAAATATAGAATAGACTATATAATAGACTATAAAATTATTCAATAATCTACAGATTAGACTATCGACTAAACTACTATAGACCAAAACTGTTGACGAACTTGTAGACTACAATAAAAACTAGACTATAGACTAGATTATTGACTAGACTATAGACTAGACTATAGACTAGACAACAGATTAGATTATAGACTAGATTATATACTAGACTATAGACTTGACTATAGACTAGACTATAGACTGGACTATAGACTAGACTATAGACTAGACTATAGACTAGACTATAGACTAGACTATAGATTAGACTATAGACTAGACTATAGACTAGACTATAGACTAGACTATAGACTAGACTATAGACTAGACTATAGACTAGACTATAGACTAGACTATAGACTAGACTATAGACTAGACTATAGACTAGACTATAGACTAGACTATAGACTAGACTATAGACTAGACTATAGACTAGACTATAGACTAGACTATAGACTAGACTATAGACTAGACTATAGACTAGACTATAGACTAGACTATAGACTAGACTATAGACTAGACTATAGACTAGACTATAGACTAGACTATAGAATAGACTAGACTATAGACTAGACTATAGACTAGACTATAGACTAGACTATAGACTAGACTATAGACTAGACTATAGACTAGACTATAGACTAGACTATAGACTAGACTATAGACTAGACTATAGACTAGACTATAGACTAGACTATAGACTAGACTATAGACTAGACTATAGACTAGACTATAGACTAGACTATAGACTAGACTATAGACTAGACTATAGACTAGACTATAGACTAGACTATAGACTAGACTATAGACTAGACTATAGACTAGACAATAGACTAGACTATAGACTAGACTATAGACTAGACTATAGACTAGACTATAGACTAGACTATAGACTAGACTATAGACTAGACTATAGACTAGACTATAGACTAGACTATAGACTAGACTATAGACTAGACTATAGACTAGACTATAGACTAGACTATAGACTAGACTATAGACTAGACTATAGACTAGACTATAGACTAGACTATAGACTAGACTATAGACTAGACTATAGACTAGACTATAGACTAGACTATAGACTAGACTATAGACTAGACTATAGACTAGAATAGACTAGACTATAGACTAGACTATAGACTAGACTATAGACTAGACTATAGACTAGACTATAGACTAGACTATAGACTAGACTATAGACTAGACTATAGACTAGACTATAGACTAGACTATAGACTAGACTATAGACTAGACTATAGACTAGACTATAGACTAGACTATAGACTAGACTATAGACTAGACTATAGACTAGACTATAGACTAGACTATAGACTAGACTATAGACTAGACTATAGACTAGACTATAGACTAGACTATAGACTAGACTATAGACTAGACTATAGACTAGACTATAGACTAGACTATAGACTAGACTATAGACTAGACTATAGACTAGACTATAGACTAGACTATAGACTAGACTATAGACTAGACTATAGACTAGACTATAGACTAGACTATAGACTAGACTATAGACTAGACTATAGACTAGACTAGATTATAGAGTAGAATATAGACTATACTATAGACTAGACTATAGACTAGACTATTGACTAGACTATAGATTAGACTATAGACTAGACTATAGACTAGACTATAGACTAGACTAAGACTAGACTATAGACTAAACTATAGACTAGACTATAGACTTGACTATAGACTAGACTATAGACTAGACTATAGACTTGACTATAGACTAGACTAGACTATAGACTAGACTATAGACTAGACTATAGACTAGACTATAGGCTAGACTATAGACTAGACTATAGACTAGACTACAGACTATACTACAGACTAGACTATAGACTAGACTATAGACTAGACTATAGACTAGACTATAGACTAGACTATAGACTAGACTATAGACTAGACTAGACTATAGACTAGATTATAGACTAGATTATAGACTAGACTATAGACTACTGTATAGACTAGATTATAAACTAGACTATATACTACACAACAGACTAGACTATAGACTGGATTATAGACTAGACTATATACTACACTATAGACTAGACTATAGACTGGATTATAGACTAGACTATATATTTAAAATACTTTATTATTCCAATTTCTAAGTTATTTCTTTTGTTTATCTATTTCAAAACTTCAATGTCTACTTTAATGGCCGCCTTAACAGAAAGACGGTGTTACACCAGAAGCTGTTTTAGAACAGGTTTTATTTGTTTTAACTTATTCACTATAATCTAAATCTAATAAATTTCTAAATTACTTTTTAAAGGCTGAACGTGATTTGCGTGTGGCTCAGTCTGAATTTGATCGTCAATCGGAAATTACTAAATCCTTATTGGAGGGCATTAATACTTCTCAAGCATCACACTTAAGACATTTGCATGCCTTTATTGAAAATCAAGTACGTTACTATAAACAATGTACCGATGTTATGGATCAATTACAATTGGATTTGGCCAAGTAGGTATCATTTTATTATTATGCTATCTAGTAGTGTGTAGTCGTAAATTTTTAAATTAAATTAAATTTAAATGGTCCTATAACATAAACCCGAAGCACAGTAGTATTTTTGTCATAAACGAAATATTTTCGAAATGCACCCAAAAACTAAAATAATTTAATCATGCACTTACAAATAATGTTATTACTACTATATAAAACATTGATCATTCTTAAACAAATAAAAACAAAAATATTTAATTAATTAATGCAAAAATATATATATACATTTTGAACGTAAAAAATAAAACATACAAATCAAAAAAATACAAAAACTTCCCTACATGGTTTGCAGACTTAAGCCAGAAAAGCCGCGTCTACGCATTAATAGTGAAGATATAGATACAGGGCCTCCCAATGCAAACCAAAACATTCAAAATTCAACTATTATTAATAACACCAATATGAATATGAATACCAATATCAATACGAATACGAATACTACTAATCAACCAACACAATTTAGTAATAACAAAATTGTAACAGTTGCTGTGGCTGCCTCAGAAACTGCCAATGCTGCAAAATCTTTAGCTTCTTATTGTCAATACGATAGTGTAGATCTAGATAATTTAGAATCGTTAGATATAACAACATCAACAACGAATCCTTTTAATACCTCCACGGTGGCTAGCCATGATAAAAATACCTCAAAAATTTTAGATGAATGTGATTTAAAATATGATACTACAGCTATAACATCTATATAAGTAGAGATGTTTTTTTAATAGAATTTAGTTATCTTGTTGTCTTTCTAAAAAGGATGATATTAAGTTTTTCAAATAATTGTTGAATCAAATTTTTAGTTATTATTTAATAAATTTATAATTAAATATCTTTATACGTAGAGTAGGCGCACTGTTTGTTTAAAATATCGTTGGGGAGGTAAATTGTATTGTGATGGAGAGGAAAGTATTAAAATCGTTTTCCATAGTTCATTTCTGTTTTGGTTTATTTTAGTTCTAGTTCAATTCTAGTTCAGTTGTAGTTTAGCTGTAGTTTAGTTCTAGTTCAGTTCTAGCTCAGTTCTAGTTTAGTTCTAGTTCATTCTACTTCATTCTAGTTCAGTTCTAGTTCAGTTCTAGTTCAGTTCTAGTTCAGTTCTAGTTCAGTTCTAGTTCAGTTCTAGTTCAGTTCTAGTTCAGTTTTAGTTCAATTCTAGTTAGTTCTAGTTCAGTTCTAGTTCAGTTTTAGTTCAGTTCTAGTTCAGTTTTAGTTCAATTCCAGTTCAGTTCTATTTCAGTTCTAGTTCAGTTCTATTTCAGTTCTAGTTCAGTTCTAGTTCAGTTCTAGTTCAGTTCTAATTCAGTTCTAGTTTAGTTCTAGTTAAGTTCTAGTTCAGTTCCAGGTCAGTTCTAGTTCAATTCTAATTCATTTCTAGTTCAGTTCCAGTTTAGTTCCAGGTCAGTTCCAGTTTAGTTCCAGGTCAGTTCTAGTTCAGTTCTAGTTCAGTTCTAGTTCAGTTCTAGTTAGTTCTATTTCAGTTCTAGTTCAGTTCTAGTTCAGTTCTAGTTTAGTTCCAGATCAGTTCTAGTTAGTTCTAGTTCAGTTCTAGTTCAGTTCTAGTTCAGTTCTAGTTCTGTTCTAGTTCTGTTCTAGTTCAGTTCTAGTTCAGTTCTAGTTCAGTTCTAGTTCAGTTCTAGTTCGGTTCTAGTTCAGTTTTAGTTCAGTTCTAACTCAGTTCTAGTTTAGTTCTAGTTCAGTTCTAGTTCAGTTCTAGTTCAGTTCCAGGTCAGTTCTAGTTCAATTCTTATTCAGTTCTAGTTCAGCTCAAGTTCAATTCTAATTGAATTATAGTTCTAGTTCAGTCCTAGTTTAGTTCTAGTTCAGTTCCAGGTCAGTTCTAGTTTAATTCTAATTCAGTTCTAGTTCAGTTCCAGTTCAGTACTAGATAAGTGCTAGTTCAGTTCTATTTCAGTTCTAGTTCAGTTCTAGTTCAGTTCTAGTTCAGTTCTAGTTCAGTTCTAGTTCAGTTCTAGTTCAGTTCTAGTTCAGTTCTAGTTCAGTTCTAGTTCAGTTCTAGTTCAGTTCTAGTTCAGTTCTAGTTCAGTTCTAGTTCAGTTCTAGTTCAGTTCTAGTTCAGTTCTAGTTCAGTTCTAGTTCAGTTCTAGTTCTGTTCTAGTTCCGTTCTAGTTCAGTTCTAGTTCAGTTTTAGTACAGTTCTAGTTTAGTTCTAGTTCAATTCTGGTTCAGTTCTAGTTCAGTTTTAGTTCAGTTCCGGATCAGTTCTAGTTCAGTTCTAGTTCAGCTCTAGTTCAGTTCTAATTCAGTTCTAGTTTAGTTCTAGTTCAGTTCTAGTTCAGTTCTAGTTCAGTTCTAATTCAGTTTTAGTTCAGTTCTAGTTCAGTTCTAGTTCAGTTCTAGTTCAGTTCTAGTTCAGTTCTAGTTCAGTTCTAGTTCAGTTCTAGTTCAGTTCTAGTTCAGTTCTAGTTCAGTTCTAGTTCAGTTCTAGTTCAGTTCTAGTTCAGTTCTAGTTCAGTTCTAGTTCAGTTCTAGTTCAGTTCTAGTTCAGTTCTAGTTCAGTTCTAGTTCAGTTCTAGTTCAGTTCTAGTTCAGTTCTAGTTCAGTTCTAGTTCAGTTCTAGTTTAGTACTAGTTTAGTTTTAGTTCAGTTCTAGTTCAGTTCCAGGTCAGTTCTAGTTCAATTCTAACACAGTTCTAGTTCAGTTTTAGTACAGTTCTAGTTTAGTTCTAGTTCTAATTCAGTTCTAGTTCAGTTGTAGTTCAGTTGTAGTTCAGTTCAAGTTCAGTTCTAGTTCAGTTCTAGTTCAGTTCTAGTTCAGTTCTAGTTCAGTTCTAGTTCAGTTCTAGTTCAGTTCTAGTTCAGTTCTAGTTCAGTTCTAGTTCAGTTCTAGTTCAGTTCTAGTTCAGTTCTAGTTCAGTTCTAGTTCAGTTCTAGTTCAGTTCTAGTTCAGTTCTAGTTCAGTTCTAGTTCAGTTCTAGTTCAGTTCTAGTTCAATTTTAATTAGTTCAATTTCAGTTCTAGTTCAGTTCTAGCTCAGTTCTAGTTCAATTCTAGTTCAGTTCTAGTTTAGTTCTAGTTCAGTTCTTGTTTTGGTTCACGTTCAGTTTTCTAGGTAAATTCTAGATAACTTCTAGTTAAGTTCTACTTCAATTCTAGTTCAGTACAAATTTAAGTTTTAAATCCTAAAACAGTGTGCAAATTAGTAAAATAATAAATAAAATCGTTACTGTTCTTATTTCTTATAAAATGCTTCACAGTTAAACTCTTACAAATATCTAAATATTTATTAATTATTAAAAAAAATAAACATATAAAATACATATTATGTATTTTTAAATAATTAAATGCTTTGTTAATTAATGATTAAATATGGTTAAGAACAAAATAAATTAATTTAGAATTTTATAAAAATTGTATAAAAAAAAAATAATAAACAATCATTACTTTTTCATACACTCTAAATAAATGTAAACAATCAAAATAATCAAACAAACACAAATTAAACAAATCAAACGAAAAAAAAATATTCGAATACAAAAACGTTTTAAAATCCAATAACCGAAACAATGCAACAACAAACATTTGAATAAAATACAAAAAATACAAAACAGTTTGGGAGGCCCTACACCTTATCAGCCCATTGAAATGGATCAACATCAACAGGCTGCTGGAGTAGGAGGAATTGAACAAGGAGGAAATCCTTTTGTTAGAAACAGTAATAAAACAAAAATGAATGCACCGATTAGCGTGAATGCGGATCAAATGAAAAGGGCACGTGTTTTGTGTGCCTACGATGCCAAAGATCATACGGAATTGACTTTAAGTGCAAATGAGGTGAATTTTTTCTTTATCTTTATAGAAAATTATTTTTTGAATAATTTTTCTTTGTTTATTTTCAAGGTTATTTTGGTGGCCGAATGCCAACCCATCAATACTGATTATATGTATGGCAAGCAGGGTTTGTTAAAGGGTTTAGTACCCCGAGCTTTCCTCGAAATGTTAGATGATGACGATGAGGATGCTGGTGGTGCTGGCGGTGATGATGAACAGGCCATTAGCGGTGATAGTGATTACTAAATTACTGTTGGCCGAAACAAGTAACAACAGCAGTATTTTTAATTTAACAGATTGGTAGTTTATTGGTTAAGATTTCAGAGTTGTAATTCATGATTATTTGAAGTTAAGTTCTAAGTCAGTTTCTAGTTCAGTTCTAGCTCAGTACTAGTTTAGTTCTAGTTCAGTTCTAGTTCAGTTCTAGTTCAGTTCTAGTTCAGTTCTAGTTCAGTTCTAGTTCAGTTCTAGTTCAGTTCTAGTTCAGTTCTAGTTCAGTTCTAGTTCAGTTCTAGTTCAGTTCTAGTTCAGTTCTAGTTCAGTTCTAGTTCAGTTCTAGTTCAGTTCTAGTTCAGTTCTAGTTCAGTTCTAGTGCAGTTCTAGTTCAGTTCTAGTTCAGTTCTAGTTCAGTTTTAGTTCTCTACTGGTTCACTTCTATTTCTGTTCTATTTAAGTTCTAGTTCGCTTCTGGATCAGTTTTCAGTTGAGTCCTTGAGTAAAGTTTTTGTTGAGTTCTATATAATTTTTAATTTAGTTCTCGCTCAGTATTAGTCTATGGTCTAGTTTTTAGTATAGTGTAGTGTCTATCGTTAATTTATAGTTTAGTCTATAGGCTGGTCTGTAGTATAACCTATAGTGAAAACAAAAGTCTTGTCTATAGTCTAATCTAAAGTCTAGTCTATAATATTTTCTCAGATTTATAACATGTTCAACTATTATGGACTTACCTAAAAGATCATTATTAGGTTCATCATCGGAGTAATAATCATCATCTAGTAGAAAGAAATTAAAAAGAAAAGATTTTTTATTTAGATTTTAATACATAAAAATGGCAAAAAAGTTTTGAATAATGGCCCCTATTCTGCATTCTTCAATTTGAATCGAAATTTTCTCCGTTTGGCAACTTTGGTATTCTGTATTTCGGTTCGACTCTCCGCAACATAAACAACAATTTAGAAAAACGTTATTACGATCGAAATGCATTGAATGCATTGAAACGAAATGGAATTGCTTCTTCATTTTCATTCAGATTCAGTTTTTTGTTGTAATAACTATTTTCGATTCATTGCGTAACTGAATGCGAACGTAAATGTAATCGAAATGCAGAATAGAGGTGAATGAAATTTATGAGAAATTGTTGTTATCTCGAAACTTACTACCAGAGTTGTAGTCATAATCAAATGGATAATCATAACCGAATGGATAATCAAAATCATCATCATCATCGTCGAAATAAACATCGTCATCATCTATAATATAAAAAGAAAATATTGAAAATTTTTTAAAATTTACAAAAAAGTTTTACTCAATAATTAACACATACCATCATGAAAAAAGTTAAATAATTTTTTAAAATCTCGATCTAATGTTATTTTAAGTACATCTGAAGATTTTATATTATTTTCCTAAAATGATGAGATAAAAGAAAATATTTAAAATCTTATAAAACTATTACTTTGGAAATAAATTTTACTTACCTCAGTTAAAGCTTCAAATTGAGCTTTAAAAGTTAGTGTTAGATGTAAGGGATACGTGCGATTACCACGATCATGTTGTTCCTGCAACAATTTTAAGGCATTACGCACAAAATCTGTTGTTATGTTATCACAAAAAGTTAAATGGAGACGTTTAAGTTGTACACTATGTTCTAGAAGTGCTAAAACGCCCTGATCGCTAATATCATCACAGCCATTTAAATGCAATTCTTCTAATTCACTTAACACTGAGAATTTTTCCAAACATTT
Organism: Lucilia cuprina; assembly: GCF_022045245.1. Lineage (NCBI taxonomy): Eukaryota > Metazoa > Arthropoda > Insecta > Diptera > Calliphoridae > Lucilia > Lucilia cuprina. The sequence goes on from NC_060954.1 coordinate 8,447,383, forward strand.
ATCATCGACAGCATCATTATCAATGCCTAATAATTTTAATTTTTCCAATTTAGCCACCAGTGCAGCGATATCCTCATTAAAATAACATAATTCTTGTAATTTTAATTCTTCCAAATTATTCGCTTGATATTGTGTTAAATTTTTGTAAAACTCCTCCGCTATGACAATACCCTCATTATCCGTAATTTCCAATTGCTTAAGTTTGGGCAATTTAGTAAGACAATTGAAATTCTCTTCGATAGTGGAAAATTTAAGAGTTTCCAAGTTAATAAGATATTTAAGAATATGTTCATAATCTGATTTTTTCAAACGATCACAAGAACGTATATCAAGGTATTGTAAATTTTTTAGATTTTCACAAAGTTTTTTAAAGTGAAATGAGTTGAGTTGATGACAACCGCTTAGCGATAGCATTTCCAGGCCAACCAGCATATTAAGATGTTTACCATTTAAAGAGCCATCATCTAATATATGTAAACATTTTAAATTTTTCAATGTTTGTAGGATTTTTATTAAGCCCACATTTACATCTACATTATTTAAATGTAATTCTTTTAGTTGTGTCATTTTTGCAATTAAAGAACGTAATTTGTTAACATGCAAATCATTGCTTTCGATTTTAAGTGTTTCGACATTTGTACAAAATGTTCCCAGAAATCTGATAATACTAATAATCTCTGTATGTGACTTAAGAAAAGCATATTTAAAATCAATCATCAAACTCTTAACTTGTGCACCCACTATCTGTAGAAATACTTTTGATTGAAATTGTGTTAAGGTGGCGAAAAGTTCCGTATTTAAATTGACATATTTATGTAGTGAAATCATTTTGAAAATTTCACAAAAACGTTGACAGCTGAGAGCAAAATGTATTTGATCATTGAGTGTTAGCATTTTACAAATATATTCCAGACAATCATCGTTTAAATTGAATATTAAAGAATTCTGTTCACATGAAAAACTTGTATTACTGCAGGCTGCTTCGTTTAGTAGTTTAGCATCATTAGAATATCCATTTAGTAGTTGTATAGTATTTTGACCATTTGGTTGATACCAACTCTTGCAGGGTTGTACCGATATAAAACGATTCATAAAGTGAAAGTTTTTTCTTTGTAAAACTCTGTGGAAATTGTTTGAGAAAACAACTTATAAGATATATTTCTATTGGAATTGTTTGTAGAAAGATTATTGTCTAGAGAAAAGTCTACTCTGGAAAGGTAAAAATCTAAAAGAAATATCTAGTAGGAAGTTAGTTTTAATAGAAATGTATATTAGAAACATTTAGCTTGGAAATGCGTCCCAGGAACAGGATTTTTTTTAACGATATAAGTGTTGGAAAGTTTTTGCTGTATAGAAAAGTATCTCAGAAAGATAATTTTGTAGTTGTTGTTGTAACAGGTTGGCTGTAACTGAATGTACTTTCCTAGGGAAAAAAACTTTTGGTGGATACAGCTGTTGCTGAATTGACAATTTTTAGGCGATTGAGAATCAAGTCGTTCCGGAGCGGAGATACAATTGTTGTGGGAACGAGATAATTTTGTATAGAAATGTCCCCCCCGGGGGCATGTTACCTTGACGAGACCTCCGCCTTGGTGTTATTGCAATCCCGGGGTATATAGAGGTGGCCAATACCTTCAATCTGACCGGGATTGAAAAATTGGTTACAGTCTACTGTTTGGCTTAGTCCTTGCATAGATTGCCAGAGGTCAGACCAGAGCACCGCATAATCTGGTACTAAGGGTGGCCAGTTTCCCGCAGGATATGTCCTGGCTGGTCAGTTGGTTGAGGTTCTTTCGGGATCCACGTAGTGGCTGTGGTTTAAACCCAAATTCGCGGGAAAAGTAAGTGTCGGTTAAAACACTGATGCATGATAATAGTCAATATTTCGGGATAAGTTCGGTGCTGTTGCCGAAAAACAACAGATACCCCACAGAGGAGTGACTGTGGGACTAAGCGTTGGAAATGGGTTGGAGTCAATTGTATATGATACGGAGTGAATGTAGAGGTATGCGGGCCTCACCCACCCGTATATCTAAATGAGTGTGTCGTATGTTTTTCTCTATGAATGTGTCGAATAAATGAGATGTGTACTGGGTTGAATGATGACGGATGAAAGGTATCATATACAAGTGATACCGATTAATTTTCCTTCCTTGTCCAGATATGTTCAGAGTATACTCTGTTCATATCAGACTTGCCACAGCGTGTCACTGTGAGTAAGAACAATGTCTACGGCTTATTGATGGATCGTGCTTCGGTCCACCGTTGCCGAATCAACAGAGCCATAGTAGTATGGTTGTCTTTCAACGTGACTACTTTGGCAAGAGATTAGATAGCTCGAATACTCCAGCAAAGTACTTGCGCAAGGACCGGTCATAGCCAATGTGCAAAAATTGCCACCTGAGTCTTCATTGAAGACAAAGGGCGATGGTAGACCGTTCTCAAGTCTACCCTGTGGATGAGAAAGACCACCGTGGGATAAGGCCGACACGGCAGGTGCTCACGTTAAAACTCTCGACAGTCTGTATAGAAATGTGTGTTAGAAAGATAATTTTGTTGGGAAATGGCTCTCAGAAAGAAATGTTAAAAAAAATGTCAAAGGAAGATAAATTTTATAGAAATGTATATAAGGAAGTACCTTCTGTGTGGTATTGTGTCTTAGGAAGATACTTTAGTATAGAAATTTGTGTCAGTAAGATAGTTTTACATAGAAATGTGTATCAGGAAAAGTATATTTATAGAAATGTGTGTTAGAAAGAAATTAGGAACACATTTTTCATGAGAACTCTATGTCCCGGCAAAACAATTTTTATAGAATTGAGTCTACTTATATCGAAACATGTTTCAGGAAGACTTATTTCTGTAGATATATCTCTTAGAAAAACATAAAAATTAATCAAATTTACTTACATGGCCGCCACCTTGGGATCAGCAAAATTGATAAAACAATTTTTACCTTTACCTTTGCCGTGGCCTAGAAAACCGACTTTTAAAACTTCACCAAATTCTCGAAAACATTTCGAAATATGCAATATGCTGGCCTGTAAATGTTTAAAAGCATATTTATTAATACCTTCAATAGACAGATGTATAACCAGAAACGGGGAGTCCCCGTTTATGGTTTCTACTCACACTTTTTGGTAAATTTCGTACGAATATATTATAAATTAATATATTATCCTCTGTAAAGGCTACATCACCAACCATATGATATTTTTCATCTTTAAACAGAAAATATTAGGATTTTAATATATAATTTTTTTGCAACATTATTTGCCTATTTGCTGCCTGCTTACCTTTGAGAAAATTCATTTTGTTTTCGTTTTTCAAGTGTATTTTAAATAAATCTTTTCTATTCGTGTGTTTTATTTAAACGATTTTAAATCAAATTGTCTGCTTTTTCCAATAATTTAAATTGAAATTCTTTAATTTCTTTGTATATTTTAGCAAATAGCAACGCACAACAAGGCGGGCAAGTACAAAGATCTCTGCGCCGACAAACTTTAAAGCTGAGGCGGCTGACTATAAAAATTTTGGTGGCGGCCTACTTACAACGGGAGTCGCTGTTTTTCTCTAGTAGCACTTCAAACAAAAAAGTGATGGTAGCAAACATGAGTTACGAAAAATACATTGTTGTTTGACAAACCACAATTTTGTAGGTCGTCAAACATATGTTTTTCAAATGAGACATCAAACAGAATATGTTTGAAGGAAATATTCCGCAAAAAAGTCGACTATTTATAAAATATTAAAAATCGAAAAATCGACTTTTAATTAAATGAAAAAAGTCGAAAAATCGACTTTTAACTAAATGCAAAAAGTCGACTTTTCATAAAATGCAAAAAGTCGAAAAGTCGACTTTTCGTTGCAACTATAGTTGGCAATACTAACTAAGTTAACTGAACTTAAAAACTGAAAAACACAATCATCGGTTAAAGTTTGCCTAAATTTGTTTCGTGTTTAATCTTACAGCAAGTTGAGCCTAGTTTAACATATGTTTTTCAAATGAGACATCAAATAGAATATGTTTGAAGGAAATATTCCGCAAAAAAGTCGACTATTTATAAAATATTAAAAATCGAAAAATCGACTTTTAATTAAATGAAAAAAGTCGAAAAATCGACTTTTAACTAAATGCAAAAAGTCGACTTTTCATAAAATGCAAAAAGTCGAAAAGTCGACTTTTCGTTGCAACTATAGTTGGCAATACTAACTAAGTTAACTGAACTTAAAAACTGAAAAACACAATCATCGGTTAAAGTTTGCCTAAATTTGTTTCGTGTTTAATCTTACAGCAAGTTGAGCCTAGTTTAACTGAGTAGTAAGAAACCCGCCCTTTAAATATTAAGTTTTTCTTCCGAATTCATTATTTTATTCTTTTTGTTAATTGTGTGATCTCACTGATAACTGAAAAACTAGGTTTAAACAAAGAATGTTGATTATCCTTATCAGAAAAACCCGCCCTTAGTATTTTAATGAAACAATAACAATAATAAAAACAACAGCTTAATTTTTACGTTTTGTTTTTTTTTCTTTTATTGTTATAGATTTTCTTTTCTTCTTTAAATGTGATTAATATTAATGCTTAAGTTCTTCTTTTGTTTTATAATTTAAATAATTTTTTCTTTTTCTTTTTATTAAAACTTTATAGTTTGCAAAGAAATAAAAAAAAATGCTGGGTTTTTAGCAATTGTGGAAAATACAAAAGAGAAAAAACGAGGAAATTTCGAAGAGCAACAATAGAAGAAGAGAGCAAAAGGAAAAAAAATGTTAGTAATAAAACTAATTAAACAAATTTTGCCGTATTATAAATTAATATGTATTTAGAATTGTTTTCGAATGAAAAATTAAAAACAAATTGCGGGTTTTTTTTCGGTATTAAATAAAAATTACATACATATTTTATAACACTTAAATAATGTATAGTTACATAATAAAAAAAAGAACTTATGTAATGTTAAGAAATTATAATAAAAAAGAAATGTACGATTTTGGAAAGATGTAAATGAAAGAACCAATCAATTTAGCAAAGATTTAAATTCTGTTTTACTTTTATGTTCAAAAAAATTAAATAATTGTATTTTAAATTTCTTTTAGCTTTTAATATATGTATTACTAAATTAATATAAGAGGGAAGAGGGAATTACAAATTATTAAATTGTTTTGTTTTTATTTAATTGTGTGTCCTTTTTGTTTACTGAGTTTTATAATTAAATTAATATACATTTAAAATCTCTTTTCTTTTTCTTTTCATTCTTGTGGGAGAATTTATGTTACTAAATTGTTCTAGTTGTTGTTGTTGTTGTTGTTTAACTCTTGGCCATGGCACTGAAGGCAGGCTTTAGTATATTTGCTGTTTAAGCTTCTGCAGCAGTTTCAGCAGCAACAGTTTCAGATTTACTGTCAGCAGTCACCACTGTTTCATTACTACTTGTTGTAACAGATTCTATTGCTTTGTTGTTGTTGCTGGTGTTATTAGTGGCTGCTGGTTTTTGTTCAACTTCCGCCTTAGTTTCTGTTGGTTTCTCAGCTACTGCTGCTGCCGGAGCTGTTGCTGTTTTAGCAGTCTCTACTGCTGGTGGTTTCACTGTGTCGGCGGCGTTTGTCGTCGTCGTTTCATTAGTTTTCTTATTGGCGGCCTTAGGTGCCGGTAGTTCATCATAAAGTGGTGTTGCAGATTTAGTATTTTTATCACCCTCTTCTGTGGCTACTGCAGCTGCTGCTGCTGGTGGCATGTTAACTGTTTGAGGTTTAGACGCTTTAGTTTCATTGTCCTCTTTAATCTCCTTAGCATCTGTTTTCTGGTCATTGGCCTGCAGCGCTGGCTTATCCATTTGATCAGCCTCATTTTTACTACTGTTATCTGCGGTATTTTTAGCTATACTACTTATATCTTCGCTGGTTTTGGCTGTCTGTTCGGCTAATTGTTTCTTATCGTTTTTGCCATCATAATCCTCTAGCTCACGATCCCAATCTTCTTCGGTATCGCAAATACGTGCCTTTTTCTTGTTGTTCTCATCTCGTGACATACGACGACCACCACTGCCAGCTGATGGACCACGTCCAGCCCGATTGTCTCGTTCACTGTCATTGCGTTCACGTGCCGGGCCATTGGGTCCCCGACGACCACCTCTAGTATTATTGTCACGCATGTTAAAGCGATCAGCACTTCCCTCACGATCACGGAAGCGATTGCCACCAATACCTCCACCACGTCTTTTAAAACCACCTTCATCGCCTTCTTCGTCACTCCAATTGCCGCCATGGGGACCACCACCACCACCAGGCATACCATCACGACCACCACCAAAGGCTCCACCTCTACCGCCACGACCACCTCCGCGGCCACCACCGCGTCCTCGGCCTCTACCGCCAAAGCCTTCATTCATATCGCGATCAAATGGATTGTTTCTATTGAAAAATCCTAGAAATATTTTAAAAATTACAAATTGTTTTCTAGAAATTATAATAACAACTTTTTCTTTCACTTACCAGGTCCCTGTTGTCGCCCACCTTGTCCACCGGGACCACCTTGACCGCCACGCATAAACATGGGTGGTCCACCCCCGCCTGGACCTCCTCTTTGATTAAACGCATTTGGTGGAGGTATACGCATTTGCATTAAATTTGTCGGCTGATTAAAGCGATTTTGCATGTTGGGATGAAAATCGCCGCCGCCACCATTAAAATTAGGGCCACCACCTCCACCACGTGGACCGGGTCCACCACGTTTGTCAAAATCTACAAAAAAAAAAAAACAAATAAAGTTATCACATATAGTTCAGTTCTAGTTCAGTGCTAGTTCAGTTCTAGTTCAGTTCTAGTTCAGTTCTAGTTCAGTTCTAGTTCAGTTCTAGTTCAGTTCTAGTTCAGTTCTACTTCAGTTCTAGTTCAGTTCTAGTTTAGTTCTAGTTCAGTTCTAGTTCAGTTCTAGTTCAGTTCTAGTTCAGTTCTAGTTCAGTTCTAGTTCAGTTCTAGTTCAGTTCTAGTTCAGTTCTAGTTCAGTTTTAGTTCAGTTCTACTTCAGTTCTAGTTTAGTTCTAGTTTAGTTCTATTTCAGTTCTAGTTTAGTTCTATTTCAGTTCTAGTTTGGTTCTATTTCAGTTCTAGTTTGGTTCTATTTCAGTTCTAGTTCAACTTCAGTGCTACTGTAACAACTGTGACTTACCATTCATAAAATCAGGCCTATGTGGTCCTGCATTACGTGGTCCTGAGTCGCCGAAGTTATGAGGACCTCCTTGGCCACCATTCTCCCGCCATCTACCATCATTGACCTCTTCATCAGGCCCGACACCGCCTCCACGTCCTCCCCACCTAGAACCACCCGCGCCGCCACGATTGCGTTCACGCGAAAACGGTTCTCCTGCAGCTGCAGCTGAATTTTCACCACTTCCACCCGCAAATGCCGGAGGAGGTTGTGAGAAATTCATACCACTACCAGATGCTGCTGGTGGATTTGCTGAAGCCACTGTGGCACCTTCCTCATCTTCCATTTCAATATCCATCTGATCATCACTGGACACATTGGAAGCCATGGTTGAGGTTGGGGGTCCACCGGGTGGTGGTGGAAATTGTGTGGGATGTGGACCAGCCATGGGAGGCATATGTGGAGGACCCATTGGAGGGGCACCACCTGGTCCCGGCATACCAAAGCCCGGCATCATCATCATAGCATGAGGAGGCACTATATTCGGCGGCATGTGTATACCAGATATAGGCATGCCCATATGAGGAGGTCCCAACATGCGCGGCGGTCCGCCCATTGGAGGTGCCATTGAGAATTGACCCGGTACCATGGGTAACATGGGTGGTGGACCACCAGTAGGTGGAGGTCCTGGTGGTGGCTGTGTTGTATCTATGCCAAACATCATAGCTGGATTTCCACCGGGTGGTAAAACAGGCGGTGGTCCCGACAAACCGGCCGCACCAGGCAAATTAACATGCTCACCACTAACACCACCTTCTTTCAAACTCTTCATCTTGTTAATCTTCTCCTTCATCCAACTGGGCATGGAATCCTCATCAAACATACCACCCTCTTCGAGTGCATCAAAGTCGGTGTTCTCATCCAGTTTATTCCATGGTATATATGTAACACCCAGCTCCAAATCCCAGAAATCTTTCCATTCCTTACTCTTTACACCCTTACCGGCTGCCCATGATATGGTTATGGCTCTACCTTGCAGTTTATGATTCTTAAGACTCTGCATAGCTTTGTGGGCATCTTGGCGACGATTCATAACAATGAAAGCACAACCACGCGGTACTATTTGATCAATGCTCACAATATCACCATATTCACCGAAAGTATCAGATAATTCCTCTTGATAGACAAGTTTTGATAAATGTCCCACCCACAATGTGGTACTGCAAACTGTAATAAAAGAAAAAGAAAGGGAAAATTAGTTTTTGAATTTACAAAAAAAAAAAAAAATAAACAGTTATGAGACAAATTCAGCAGAGTTTGTTCTTTGGTAAAACCACGTGCAGTTGTTGAGGTTATGTTATTAGAACTAATAATATTTTTTTATAATTTTTATATTAAAATTTGTAAATAAACAGCACAGTGTTTTAATTGAATGGCTTAATAAATTTAATAAAATTTGTTCAATTATTATAATAACCATAACAGCAAGAATATTCTAATAGTTTCAACAATTTTTTAATGAGTAAACCCTGTATTGACTTCAAGTAACTGTTATAGATACGAGGAGCTAATATTCAATTAACTAGAAAATATATCTCATGTACTATATATAAAACTGTATAGGAAATTTAGCCAAATATTTTAGAAACAAAAAGGTCTAACAACAAATATATAAACACTTTTTTTTCAACACCACAACAACTACGAAAACTGTAGAAAAACGAGTTTCAAATTACACCACAAACTAGTCAATAGAATGTACTATAAACTAAACTATAGTCTAGACTAGTATATAGACAAAACTCATACTGGACTACATACTAGAATATAGATTAGAATAAAGACTACACTATAGCATAGAATATATCCTATATCTAGATTATATATATACCAGACTATATCCTATATCTAGATTATAATCAAAATTGCTATGTACTAGTCTACAGTCTACTTTATAGTCTAAAGTCTACACTTTATTCTAGTTTATAGTCTAGCCTTCAGTCTAGTTTATAGTCCAGTCTATAGTCTAGTCTAGAATCTAGTCTAGTTTATAGTCCAGTCTATAGTCTAGTCTATAATCTAGTCTATAGTCTAGTTTATAGTCTAGTCTATAGTCTAATCCATAATTTAGTAAAAACTCTAGTCTAGTAGTTATTCTAAAGTCAAGTCTATGGTCTTGTCTAAAGCCTAGTCTAAAGCCTAGTCTAAAGTCTAGTCTATAGTCTACTCTATAGTCTAGTTTATAGTCTAATCCATAGTCTAGTATTTACTTTAGCCCATAGTCTAGTTTATAGTCTAGTATATAGCCTAGTGTCTAGTCTATATTCTAGTCTATAGTCTAGTCTATAGTCTAGTCTATAGTCTAGTCTATAGTCTAGTCTATTCTTTAGTCTATTCTTTAGTCTAGTCTTTAGTCTAGTGTATAGTCTAGTCTACAGTCTAGTCTACAGTCTAGTCTACAGTCTAGTCTATAGTCTAGTCCATGGGCTAGTTTATAGTCTAATCTTTCGTCTAGTCTATAGTCTAGTCTACAGTCTAGTCTACATTCTAGTCTATATTCTAGTCTATAGTCTACTCTATGGTATGGTCTATAGTCTAGTCTAGAGTCTATAGTCTAATCTATAGTCTAGTCTATAGTGTAGTCTATAGTGTAGTCTATAGTGTAGTCTATAGTCTAGTCTATAGTCTAGTCTATAGTCTAGTCTATAGTCTAATCTATAGTCTAGTCTATAGTCTATAGTCTAGTCTATAGTCTAGTCTATAGTCTAGTCTATAGTCTAGTCTATAGTCTAGTCTATAGTCTAGTCTATAGTCTAGTCTATAGTCTAGTCTATAGTCTAGTCTATAGTCTAGTCTGTAGACTAGTCTATAGTCTAGTCTATAGCCTACTCTATAGTCTACTCTATGGTACGGTCTATAGTCTAGTCTATCGTCTAGTCCATGGTCTAGTTTATAGTCTAGTCTTGTTTATAGTCTATAGTCTACTATATAGTCTAGTCTAGTCTATAATCTAGTCTATAGTCTTGTCTATAGTCTATTCTATATTCTAGTCTATAGTGTAGTCTATAGTGTAGTCTATAGTCTAGTCTATAGTCTAGTTTATAGTCTAATCTATAGTCAAGTCTATAGTCTAGTTCATAGCCTACCCTTTAGTCTAGTTTTTAGTATATAGACAAGTCTTACCCTTATCATAGATAGTCATAGTCAAGAGACTTAGTAGTTACATATAATCCTAAGATGTAAGCCAAGATCAAATCATAATTTAAAAAAGGAAAGTGTACACCAGTCAACATATTCCACCAACATTTTACTTAATTCTATCTAATTTGTTCAATAACAACTTCAGTAATAATACTACTGAAACCATGTGATTACTATTTACCAGAAGACTAGAGACGAAAACGTGTAGAAAACATTATAGCAAAAACCACACGTCATAAACACTTTTGGACGTTCCCACGACAATTGGATCTTCGCTCAGGAACGACCCAAGTCATAACCACAGTCGAACTTTTGGATGTTAGTTTACATAATTTTGATCTTCCAAAGCGATATGCTTTGAGAGACTTGAAGAGACTACAACAAAATACATCGTTCCCTCAACAATTTTATCTTAGTTTGCCAACCCATCGGACAGTTGTTTCAACCGAATTTTTTTCCCCAGAAAATAACTATCGGTCAGAGTCATACTGTAGCAACAACAACAATATATTTAACTTTCGAATTTGAATCTTTTTGATGTGTTCGCTTTAGTCACTTATCTATGACAATTAGAAGATAGTAAACAAACTTGTGACAATCTTCTGTATTTTCTAGAAGTTACTTCTACATTACTTCTTTAATAATTATTTTTTCCCAATGAAAGTTTAGTTGTTTGCAATACCACGTGTAAGAATTTTATCACCTTATCGCTAGAAAGTTACTTATAGGTGACTTCAGCGATAAAAACACAAAATAAGGCAATATTTTGTTGTAAAATAAAATTTGCTCAACGACTAATTGCTAAACGAAGAAATCATGAGTTTTGAAACCTAATTGAAAACTACAATGACGAGTATTGGCCTATAAGTGTTAAGAGTTTAAACGACGACAAAAAAACAACAACCACAACAACACACACGTCATTCCAAAGAGCCACACTCTGTAAAAAAGAAAAGAAAAGGTTAATATTAGTGTAATATTTTAATAAAAAACAAAAGTTTTTAAAATTTGTTTTATTCTTAGAAAAAAATGTCGAATTTTGTAAAAATTGTTTGCCCCGGAGGAGCAAGGGGGGAGGAAACAAATTAGAAGTTTGTTTAGAGGTCATTTTTACTTTGTTAAAAGAAAGTTGCAAATTTGTGTTGCAAATGATAAACTTTTAAAGACTTTTTCAGCTTTATGCCCTCTGGGGTAATGAGACCACTCTCCTCATCCCCTCATTTCCATCAAAAATTTATATTTGATGGAATGAAAAGTCGCTTTTTAACAAAAAAACAAGACATTTTGTGAAGAAAATAGTTAGTCCAAAGTCCAAGAGGATGATTTGTATCATCAGAAGTGTAAGAAATTGGACAAAATCTTTTTTTTAGAAAATTAATTTTTTTGTATGAAAATTTTTCGAAAATAATGGAAATTTTGAAAATTTAATACAGAAGAAGTAGAAGAATGAATTCTTGTAAGAACTATGATTATGTTTCGAAATAGTTTGAAGAAAAATCTCAAGAAGTAGACAAAGTCTTCCAATTTTGTTTTCTAATCCAAATTTTTAGAAAACGAAGAAAATCTTTGGAAATTAAATACCAAAGAACTAAAAGAATGTGTTCTTTTAAGAAATTTGAAAACAAATCTTAAAATAATTTTGAAACTTTGACAAATTTCAAAATTAAAAAAAAAAAAACGCTGTAAGAAAAAAAGTTTTCATTAATTTCAATTTCCGAAGAAAAAAACCAAGAGATTTATAGAAAAAATAAACAAAATTTTCAAATCACACAGTATTTAAAAAATTTTGAATAATTTCAGCAAAATGTTTAAAATTTCTAAATAAATCTCAAGTTTTTTTCTACTTTTTTTCAAAATATTCCAACATTACCACTTAAATGATCCTTTTTAATCTCTGGAAGACCCTTTTTGCGGCGTTCACGTTCATGCTCACGATCCTTTTCCTTGTCACGATTGGTACGCTCACGATCCCTGGAATTGCGACGGCGATTCGAACGTGGTGAACGACTACGTGAACGAGAACGGCTACGTCCACGACGATTGCGACCTCCACGATCACGTGAACGGGAACGACTACGGCTGCGACGTCTCTTATAGCGGTCACGATCTGGTGTGGGACTACGTGAATCATTGCCATCCAAATTGATAACCTATATATGGTTTTTAAAAAGAGATTTAAAATAGATTGCAAAAAAAAAGAAACAAAAAAATGTAAAAAAATAAAAACTTTTAAAAGTAAAAAAAAAATATTTATGGAAAAAGGGTAGAGGAAAGGTGGAGTGGACATAGGGAAAGTTGAAGGGAATTAGGGAGAAGGTAAGTAAATAATAAAGTATGGAACAGTTTGTATAAAATATGTTCACAAAGTAAGAATGAACTATTTTGTTATGATTTTCATTTTTGTTTTTACACAAAAATGCTTTGATGAAGTTTTTTTTTTAGAATAGTCATTAATCTTTAGAGTTTACAACTCTATACTAGAAGTAATGTTTAGAGTGGTTATGCTCTTTGAAAGACGTTAGACGAGTGGTGTTGACGTGTGTGCTTGCTTTTTCGTTTTTATGTTTTTAATTATTCAATTTCAGAAAAATATTTAAAAAAAACCTTTTCTAACTCATTTATAAAAAATCTTTTTATTTGTTGTGGTGTTGACGTGGCGACCTTTTCTTTTTAAAGTTTTCATCACACTTTTTTATATAATAATTTGAGCAAATTTTCTTTTTGTTACAACAATCACTTGTGAAAAGTTTCCTTTTTTCTTGGCATAATTTGTTGAAAATATTTAACAATTAAAAAAAAAAAAAACAATTACTAATTTAAAACTTACCAGCTGTCTACTCAAACGTTGTTATACCTTCGGATCCGTACGGAATTTCTGTTTTTCTTTAACCTTACCTTTGGTGGTCAGTTTCATATGTTTTGATTTATATTCTTTCTTTAGAAAATTCCGACGACATTTTTTCATTTTACGTATTTTTTTTAATTAATAGATATTGATTAAAACATTAAATTTTAAATAAAATTTCAAGAATACTTTCATGTAGGGTGTTTTCCAAGAGTTTAACATAGCTGAGTCTGTTCTAAATTTTGAATTCATGTTTGTTTTTATTCGAATTCGTTTTTTAATTTAGTTCAGTTCTAGTCCTGTTTTAGTTCAGTTCTAGTTCAGTTCTAATTCAGTTCTAGTTCAGTTCTAATTCAGTTCTAGATCAGTTCTTGTTCAGTTCTTGTTCAGTTCTAGTTCAGTTCTACTTCAGTTCTACTTCAGTTCTAGTTCAGTAATAGTTCAGTTCAGTTCTAGTTCAGTTCAGTTCTAGTTCAGTAATAGTTCAGTTCTAGTTCAGTTCTAGTTCAGTTCTAGTTCAGTTCTAGTTCAGTTCTAGTTCAGTTCTAGTTCAGTTCTAGTTCAGTTCTAGTTCAGTTCTAGTTCAGTTCTAGTTCAGTTCTAGTTCAGTTCTAGTTCAGTTCTAGTTCAGTTCTAGTTCAGTTCTAGTTCAGTTCTAGTTCAGTTCTAGTTCAGTTCTAGTTTAGTTCTAGTTCAGTTCTAGTTCAGTTCAGTTCTAGTTCAGTTTTAGTTTATTTCTAGTTCAGTTCTAGTTCAGTTCTAATTCAGTTCTAGTTCAGTTCTAGTTCAGTTCTAGTCCTGTTTTAGTTCAGTTCTAGTTCAGTTCTAATTCAGTTCTAATTCAGTTCTAGTTCAGTTCTAGTTCAGTTCTAGTTCAGTTCTAGATCAGTTCTTGTTCAGTTCTTGTTCAGTTCTTGTTCAGTTCTAGTTCAGTAATAGTTCAGTTCAGTTCTAGTTCAGTTTTAGTTTAGTTCTAGTTCAGTTCTAGTTCAGTTCTAATTCAGTTCTAGTTCAGTTCTAGTTCAGTTCTAGTTCAGTTCTAGTTCTAGTTCTGTTCTAGTTCAGTTCTAGTTCAGTTCTAGTTCAGTTCTAGTTCAGTTCTAGTTCAGTTTTAGTTCAGTTCTAGTTCAGTTCTAGTTCCGTTCTGGTTCTGTTCTGGTTCTGTTCTGGTTCTGTTCTGGTTCTGTTCTGGTTCTGTTCTGGTTCTGTTCTGGTTCTGTTCTGGTTCTGTTCTGGTTCTGTTCTGGTTCTGTTATGTTTCTGTTCTGGTTCTGTTCAGGTTCTGTTCAGGTTCTGTTCAGGTTCTGTTCTAGTTCTGTTCTAGTTCTGTTCTGGTTCTGTTCTGGTTCTGTTCTGGTTCTGTTATGGTTCTGTTCTGGTTCTGTTCTGGTTCTGTTCTAGTTCTGTTTTGGTTCTGTTATGGTTCTGTTTCCGAATTTAAAAATGTTAACTGAACTTTTTATCTCCAATCGAAAAAAACTAACTCGAATAGAATCGAAACACAAACCCAAATGTTTTTTTCCTATAATCACTATTTTTCTTAAATGACCTTTAACATTTTAAAACATAAAATAATTTTCTTTAATCATCATACAATACTTTTTTTTTAATTTAGTAAATCTTAAGGGTTTCAGAAAACATCTGCACAAAGTTTATACAACTTATCTTGATTGTAAGTGTTAAACTTTTTATGGGGATCATCTCTATTCAATATTTTTTTTATTTGTAACTTATTTATTGTATTTGTATATGGATAATTTTGTTGTTTGAATTCAAAACGTATAACAACATAAGGTATTAATGCTGATTGATTTTCATTGCTTAAGTTTTCTTTTTTTTTTGTTTCTTTGTTATTTTAGTTAATATTTTGTTTCATAATTTAACAACTGCACGTCAGCACAAATAAATAGAAATTATAAGTTTTGGTTTTCTTTGGAATTTTTCAAAAAAAATGAAAAAATTATAAAGTTTGGTTTAATTTTTTTTTTTTGTAAGAAAATATTGCCTATAATTTCTCTTTATATTGTGGTAATGAATGGTATATATTATTTTTTTAATAAACATTTATATATAAATATTTAATGAGAAAAAAGTATAAAAAGTTATAGAAAATAAAAAAGTTTTAAGATGTTTTTTAAAGAGTTTTTAAAAGTAAACTCTTGTGTTTGGAAAAACTTACAAATGGATTTCTTTTACTTTTTATATTTTTTTCACATTAAAAAAATATATATAGAAACAAATCTTTGTTTGTAAATAAAAAAATTAATAATAAAAAATAGTTTTTAAAAAAAATACTTTAAAATTTGGTACCTCAATTTTTTGTTCCTCCGAAACGAATTCCACTTCTTTATTAAAATCATTAGCATCTTGATTACCAGAACTAGAAGAGGCTGAATTCTATAAAATAAAATATATAAAAAGGAAGAAATAAACAAAAAAAACCAAATAAAAAATTGTATTAATTTTTAAAAAATATTCTCAAATCTTTAGGTTTCAAAAGTAAATAAATAATTTCAGATAACTTTACCTTTAAAACATTTTGTAAATGTTTTTCAAAAGCCTCTTCTTGTAAACGTAAATTGTGTTGTTGCTTGTCGTCTTGTTTGAATTTAGTAAAATTTTGCAATGTTTGCAATTGACGTAAAACATTGGGATCATTTAATAATTGTTTTAGATTATTATTCTAGAAGAGAAGAATAAAAAGTTTAAATTAAATTGTGCTTAATATAAAAATTTAAATTAAAAAATAAAATGATTTAAACTGAAAAAACATAAGAAAACAAATTTAGAAATTTTGGTGTGAAATATTGATTTAGTTCTAGTTTAATACAAAATCGGTTTTAGTTCAGTTCAAGATTAGTTCTAATTCTAGTTAAGTTCTAGCTCAGTTTTATTCTAATTATGTTCTAGTTCTATATCAGTTTAAGTTCGGTTGTAATTGTGTTCTAGATATGTTCTTTTTGTTCCAGTTTTCTTCCAGTTTTGTTCTAGTTCTGTTCTGTTCTAGTTCTGTTCTGTTCTAGTTCAGTTCTAGTTCTAGTGCAGTTCTAGTTCTAGTTCAGTTTTAGTTCAGTTCAGTTCAAGTTCAGTTCTAGTTCAGTTTTAGTTCAGTTCTAGTTCAGTTCTAGTTCAGTTCTAGTTCAGTTCTAGTTCAGTTCTAGTTCAGTTCTAGTTCAGTTCTAGTTCTGTTCTAGTTCTGTTCTAGTTCAGTTCTAGTTCAGTTCTAGTTCAGTTCTAGTTCAGTTCTAGTTCAGTTCTAGTTCAGTTCTAGTTCAGTTCTAGTTCAGTTCTAGTTCAGTTCTAGTTCAGTTCTAGTTCAGTTCTAGTTCAGTTCTAGTTCAGTTCTAGTTCAGTTCTAGTTCAGTTCTAGTTCAGTTCTAGTTCAGTTCTAGTTCAGTTCTAGTTCAGTTCTAGTTCAGTTCTAGTTCAGTTCTAGTTCAGTTCTAGTTCAGTTCTAGTTCAGTTCTAGTTCAGTCCTAGTTCAGTTTTAGTTCAGTTCTGGTTCTTTTCTAATTCTGGTCTAGTTCTTTTTTAGTTCTGTTCTAATTTGGTTCTATTATGTTCAAGTTCAGTTCTAGTTCAATTCTATTTCTATTCTAGTTCAAGTTCAGGTCTAGTTCTGTTTTGGTTCAGTTCTTGTATAATTCTATTTCAGTTCTAGATCAAGTTCAGTTCTAGTTCTGTTTTGGTTCAGTTCTAGTTCAGATCCAGTTTAGTTCTAATTCAGTTGTAGTTCAGTTCTAGTTCTGTTCTGTTCTAGTTATGTTCTAGTTCTGTTCTAGTTCTGTTCTAGTTCTGTTCTAGTTCTGTTCTAGTTCTGTTCTAGTTCTGTTCTAGTTCTGTTCTAGTTCTGTTCTAGTTCTGTTCTAGTTCTGTTCTAGTTCTGTTCTAGTTCTGTTCTAGTTCTGTTCTAGTTCTGTTCTAGTTCTGTTCTAGTTCTGTTCTAATTCAATTCTATTTCTATTCTAGTTCTGTTCTAGTTCTGTTCTAGTTCTGTTCTAGTTCTGTTCTAGTTCTGTTCTAGTATGTTCTAGTTCTGTTCTAGTTCTTTTCTAGTTTTGTTCTAGTTTTGTCCTAGTTCTGTTCTAGTTCTGTTCTAGTTCTGTTCTAGTTCTGTTCTAGTTCTGTTCTAGTTCTGTTCTAGTTCTGTTCAAGTTCTGTTCTAGTTCTATTCTAGTTCTGTTCAAGTTCTGCTCTAGTTCTATTCTAGTTCTGTTCTAGTTCTGTTCTAGTTCTGTTCTAGTTCTGTTCTAGTTCTGTTCTAGTTCTGTTCTAGTTCTGTTCTAGTTCTGTTCTAGTTCTGATCAAGTTCTGTTCTAGTTCAAATTCAATTGAAAAACAAAAGGATAGAAATAAATTTGCAAAAAAAAAACAAAAACAAACAAAAGCAACCAAATAAATAACATAAATATCTAATAAAAAATAAATTATGTTCATTAGTTACATCTAACAGATTACTGGACTTCTTGGGTGAAGTACCACATTCATCACTGCTATCTTCATCGTCTGCAATATGATGACCATCATCGTAATCATAATCATGAGAGCTACGTTGATATTTACTATAAGTTTCGGGATGATGAATTTTTATCGATTCCAAAGTTGATTTCGAAGAATGTTCACCGCGTGATTTA
Source organism: Lucilia cuprina (assembly GCF_022045245.1). Classification (NCBI taxonomy): domain Eukaryota; kingdom Metazoa; phylum Arthropoda; class Insecta; order Diptera; family Calliphoridae; genus Lucilia; species Lucilia cuprina. The sequence continues at coordinate 8,465,210 of NC_060954.1, forward strand.
GAAGTTGAGGCCATAGCGGTGGCATTATTATTATTATTATTGTTATTATTTGAACGCTTACTATTGTGTTGCTTATGTTCTAATTGTCTCAATGAGTTGTTAGTGTTGCGTGATCTTTCGTGAGGACTTACAGACTATTTAAAAGAACACATAGACAGTGTAACAAAAACAACAAACGCATTGTTAATTAAAGCAGAGAAGTGAAAGGAGAAGACACAAGACATACATTTTTATGAATGTTATGTTAGTAAGACGTTAGGATTAATACATATTATAAATTATGTAGGAAAAGATATTAAGCTTAACTTACCGATAAATCAGCCAAACCACTGGGTGGTAATTTATCATCCGCTTGGGAACCAGCACTACCTACACCACCGCCCATACTTATATCCATCGAACTACCAGAAGTATTTAAACCTCCATTCGCTTGAGATGCTGATATATCTCCTATACTTATGTTACCCGAACCACTGGGACCCGATGAACTGGCTGCAGCACCCGGTGGAGGCATTGAGTAAATTGGATGATTTGGATCGGCTAAATCGAATATTGGCTGTATAACATCGGGAGCAAAAACATTATTCTTTTGCCATAGATTCAATACACGTATTATGCGACTTTTATCTTCTGGAGCACAACGAAATAAGTTTGCAAAAGTTTCTTTCATATTGCGGGCGAAACGTGGCGCAAATACATCTTTTTCAGCACCATATTGATGACGAGATTGTCGCACTATCGAATCGATAACATATAGACCGGGTACTTTATATTCTGGTTTACATTTCAATATAAATTTCTCCACACTTTGTACAACATGTTTGTAGAATTTTATGGCTCTCATTGCAGCTCTTGTGATGGCAGCCATTTTAGCCTTTGATATAGGCGGTTTACTTTCGTAGAGCCCAGAAAGCTGAAATGTGAAAAAAAGGTTAGAAAAGATATTAAATTTTAAATATATTTAAGGCTAGATATACACAGATAGATAGTTCTATTTCATTTTTGGTTCAATTCTAGTTAAGGTTCAGTTCTAGTTAGTTCAGTTTTCGTTCGGATCTAGTTTAATTTTAGTTCAGTTCTAGTTAGTTCAGTTTTCGTTCAGATCTAGTTCAATTTTAGTTCAGTTCTAGTTAAGTTGTAGTTCAGTTTTCGTTCAGTTCTAGTTTAGCTCTAGTTCAGTTCTAGTTCAGTTCTAGTTCAGTTCTAATTCAGTTCTAATTCAGTTCTAGTTCAGTTCTAGTTCAGTTCTAGTTCAGTTCAAGCTCTGTTCTAGTTCTGTTCTAGTTCAGTTCTAGTTCAGTTCTAGTTCTGTTCCAGTTCAGTTCCAGTTTAGTTCTAATTCAGTTCTAGTTCAGTTCTAGTTCAGTTCTAGTTCAGTTCTAGTTCAGTTCTAGTTCAGTTCTAGTTCAGTTCTAGTTCAGTTCTAATTCAGTTCTAGTTCAGTTCTAGTTCAGTTCTAGTTCAGTTCAAGCTCTGTTCTAGTTCTATTCTAGTTCAGTTCTAGTTCAGTTCTAGTTCAGTTCTAGTTCTGTTCTAGTTCAGTTCTAGTTCAGTTCTAGTTCAGTTCTAGTTCAGTTCTAGTTCAGTTCTAGTTCAGTTCTAGTTCAGTTCTAGTTCAGTTCTAGTTCAGTTCTAGTTCAGTTCTAGTTCAGTTCTAGTTCAGTTCTAGTTCAGTTCTAGTTCAGTTCTAGTTCAGTTCTAGTTCAGTTCTAGTTCAGTTCTAGTTCAGTTCTAGTTCAGTTCTAGTTCAGTTCTAGTACTGTTCCAGTTCAGTTCCAGTTCAGTTCCAGTTCAGTTCTAGTTCAGTTCTAGTTCAGTTCTAGTTCAGTTCTAGTTCAGTTCTAGTTCAGTTCTTGTTCAGTTCTAGTTCAGTTCTAGTTCAGTTCTAGTTCAGTTCTAGTTCAGTTCTAGTTCAGTTCTAGTTAATTTCTAGTTCAGTTCAAATTCAGTTCTAGTTCATTTCTAGTTCAGTTCTATTCTATTTCTAGTTCAGTTCTAGTTTAGTTCTAGTTTATTTCTAGTTTTGTTCTAGTTCAGTTCTAGTTCAGTTCTAGTTCAGTTCTAGTTTAGTTCTAGTTTAGTTCTAGTTCAGTTCTAGTTCAGTTCTAGTTCAGTTCTAGTTCAGTTCTAGTTCAGTTCTAGTTCAGTTCTAGTTCAGTTCTAGTTCAGTTCTAGTTCAGTTCTAGTTCAGTTCTAGTTCAGTTCTAGTTCAGTTCTAGTTCAGTTCTAGTTCAGTTCTAGTTCAGTTCTATTTCATTTCTAGTTCAGTTCTTGTTCAGTTCTAGTTCAGTTCTAGTTTAGTTCTTGTTTAGTTCTAATTCAGTCCTAGTACTGTTCTAGTTTTGTTCTAGTTCGTTTATGTTTGAATTCCAGTTCAGTTCTTATTTAATTTAAATTAATTCTTGTAATAATAATAATAATAATAATAATAATAATAATAAATACAATAATATTAAAATAATATAAAATTTCTACATCCCTCCCCTCGAAAATCTCTCCTAATTATACTTGAAATGCCCAATTTGGTGGTAAATAATTCCCACATCTGGCTACACTGAATAAGAATGAATGCGAGAAAACGGTAAACAAGCAAAAATTAAAAAGCACACAACAAAATACATGAGAAGTTATCAAAATACAATTATTGATAAATAATAAATAAATATCTTAATAAAAAAGATAACCAGAAAATATTTCTTAAAAACTTCTAATCCTTCGTTAAATCTCTTTTGGGACGCAAACCAATAAGGGTTTTAAATTGAGCATTAGCCATCATAGTAAGGCCAACAAACAACACACACTGACAAACGTGGCCTGTTTTAACTATTTCTACACAAACGCCGACTATTTGCTTTTAATCGTTTTTTTTCTTGGACACAAATATTTATGTAATAAATGCTTTACAATAAAACTGGAAATTTATTTTATTTAATAATTACTTATAACTTACCTCATTATTAAACGCCACTACGTTTTCCATTTTTTGTCTTTTTTTCCTTTACAGATTTCTTCTGGTTTCGTCGTTGTCTAACGTCAAGAAGAAAAAAATCTTGCAAGCAGCCTCAATTAAGCAAAAAAAAATATCTTCTTTGTACACTTTTAAAAAGTAGTCTTGTTTTTCCTTGCACTTATTTTCTTATATATTTTAAAATATACATATTTATTTTATATATTTTCATTAAATATACACTTTAAGTTTGTGTTTTTATATAAATTAATAGATTTATGTTTAATATTAACACTTTTTTTCAAAGAAAAACTTTCCACAAGAAATTTTTTCCATCAACCGTGTGAATTTTTTCTTTTCTCAAGCAGACACAAAAAGGAAGAGTAAAAGAATAAGGCAAAATGGCGATTTCTAAACAGTGTTGTATAAATTTTGTCAAATTGTACACAGGGTTGTAATTCATATGCATTTGGTAAGCAAGTTGATATGGCAGCACAAAATAAAAATAATGATTAACGGTATTGTGGGGATATATATTGAACTGTTTAATTTAGTTTTTAAAAAGATTATATAAAACTTACTTGAATTTATATACTTTTTTATTACACTGTTTGTTTTATTGTTTACATTACCTCATTTGGTTTGCCATTCCCAAATATTATTGGCATCCCTTTGTAATTAAACCATCATTGGATAGTTTAACCGAGGTGGCAGCACTTATATATAAACTTAACGCCATTTTTCTAATGGAATGACGTAAATTTTTTTGTTTTTAACAATTCATACGTAAATACGCTAGTACGACACGTAAAAAAATACTGAAACAGTAAAAATATATTTGAAAATTTTTTAAATTTGCCATGACGTCGAACCATAGGCCCTTGGAGGAAGGTGACATCGAGCTAATCGATCGTGTGCGTGCATCACCTTGTCTCTACAATACAAAAGATCCCAATTTTCGTTTGATATATAAAAAGGAACAAGAATGGCAGGCCGTAGCCGATGGTCTAGCCATGACCCATTGGGAGGCTCGTAAACGTTGGACAGTGCTTAGAGATCGTTATGCTCGCGAGTTAAAACAATTAATTTTACATCCCGATAGTACGGAATATGGTAAAAATGATTTTTTCCTACGTATGGATTTCATAAGGAACTATGTTAAGAAACGGGAAGTGAAAAGAAAACGTTGCAACTCACAAGGTGTAAAACCGAAAGAAACGGATAAAGCTAGACCCGTCAAACTGTATAAAGCTGAGTCGGATGGGTCTAATTATGAAACGGATTATATGTCTCAAACGGAAAAAAACTATATACTTGATGATAGTCAGGATGCTTCATCGACGGGTAAATACAGTTATGTAGAGCAATTATCACAGAATGATATGGAAGTGAACGAAGAAGTGCCGTCTGAACATCAACAGGCAAATCAAATACAAGAAGAGGAACAAGAGGAACATTGTGGCGAACAGGAATATCATGATTATGTGGAAGGTAAGTATTAATAAGTTTGTGATCAGACTAGAAACAACTGAGTAGACTACAGCCTAAACTGTAGACCATACTATGGGATATTCTATTATAATAAATCTTTTTATCTTTATACAACCTAGATACATCTGCGGTCTACGAAGCAGTTGAGGAGGACCCTGAAAATCTTACCCATAATGAAACAGATTCCAATTACTTGCTGGCGCCTTCAGTTAGTAATGGTTCTGTTGGTGCTGGTGCTGACAACAATGTTATAGTTAAACCAGAATGTAATAATATTGTTGATGGTTACAATATTTCCGTGCAAGAAGAGCAATTGTGTAGTGCACCACCACCACCCCTCGTACATTCACAACAAAAAACGGTTATACAAAATACCAGCCGGGATACTAACTCACCAATATCGACGCCCGATACTGAAGAATATTTCTCCAAAACGATAGCCTCCTATTTGAGACAGCTCTCGCCAAGACATAAAATTAAGGCTAAAGTGGAAATGATGCAAATTATTGAAAAGTTCATAGAATTAGAAGAAGCAAAGTTGTAAAAATCAGTAAAATTTTTAATTAGTTTTAAGTGTAAAAAAAACTTAGTTTAAGTTTTGTACATAAGAAAAATCAGTGTTATATTTTAATAAAAAAATATATTGTATTATTAAAAATCTAACAAAAATCTTCATTGATTATATCGGCATTAACCGCTAGACCACGTTCCTTTAAAGCTTTCGATATTAGGCGATGTTTTTCCTGACGTTGTTCTTGTTCTCGTCTTTGGGCATCGAGTATCTCATCTACAGATATTTCCTTTAAAGGTAATTTCGATTCTTTCTCACGATCCTAAACAAAAATTTTAAGTTATTTCCATGTAGCTTTTTAGCTTATCAGTTAGCACAACTTACGATTTCTCCCAGCAAGACAACATTTTCTCCACGTATTATAAAAACTCCCCGGGGTATGTCTCCATACTCATTGCCAACGTGTATACGTTCTATGGTACGATGTAGCACCAGATTGGCAAACTGATCTACCGATCGTAAATAGCCTATTAAAGTGCGACCATCTCTTAATAAAACCATTAGTTTTTCTAAAAATAATTTTATTTAAATATTTCTTTATTTTTTAAGTTTTTTTTTCTTTTCACTTACTATCCACCTCTTCCAGTAGATGAGCAGTGCCGGCTAAAGGATTTAAATCATCCATATTTTTTGTGTTCGTTTATATAATATAATTAAGTAAATGCAATTTAAGTTTTAAAAGTTTAGTTTTCGGTTTAAATTATAGAGTTTTTAAGTTATTTTTATTAATATTAATTTAATTTTCTAACATTTTGCTTAATAAACAACAATGACAATAGTAAGAATGAACAAGTCAAAACAAAATTATACAAAAATGGTTAATAGTTAGCAGAGCTGTTTATTTAGGTATTCAACATATTTGACAGCAAACAAAATAAAGTGGTGAATATAAAATGTCGGGAAAATGTAATAAATTATGGGGGGAATTCTATATTAAAAAGGTGGGTATGTCGTTTAAAAATATGTAGTTGTTTTGACCTAGTTCACACTGGGAAACTTTTGTAGAGAAACTTTTGATTTTGTGTGAAAGAGATGGTTGATATTTCTTTCTCTTTCTCTCACACGCAAAAATCAAAAGTTTCTCTACAAAAGTTTTTTTAGTGTGAACCAGGTCATTCTATAAAAAACTAGGGTTCTATAGTTGAAACGAAAAGTCGACTTTTCGACTTTCAGCATTTTATGAAAAGTCGACTTTTTGCATTTAGTTAAAAGTCGACTTTTTGCATTTAGTTAAAAGTCGATTTTTCGACTTTTTTCATTTAATTAAAAGTCGATATTTCGACTTTAAATATTTTATAAATAGTCGACTTTTCGACTTTTTCCGACTTTTTTCGACTTTTTCCGACTTTTCGACTTTTTCCGACTTTTCAACTTTTTTCGACTCTTTCCGACTTTTCGACTTTTTTCCGACTTTTTTGGAACAAAATAGTGGACTTCGACTTTTTTTGACAAAAAGTCGGTTGTTCGATTATTCGAAAGTCGATTTATAGAACCCTATAAAAAACTGTTGTTATTAATTGTCGGTTCACACTAGGAAACGGAAACTTTTCATTCGTACAAAAACAAATCAATGGAATGTATAACTGTCATACAAAAGGTTATATAGAAAACTTTTTATAGAGAAACATAGAGATATATTTTAATTTAGAAAAAAACTATTTCACACAACAAACTGTTATACTGAAATCATTTGATAAAAGAAATTTATTTGCAAAACATTTAATATAACTGTTATACGCAACAAAAATATTATTGTATAATAAAGAAATTTTCAATAAAAATCTGTTATACTAATCCAGTCTATAGTTTAGTATATAGTAAAGTTTACTTTATAGTCTATAATACTATAAGAAAACCCATTCTAATAGAAAAACCATGAAAAGAGTAATATTATAACAATTTCTCCATTACTAAGTTAAAATCTCATTTTTGGGGAACAATAACAAAAAACTTAACATATGGCAACATTTCCCCCACACAACATGTCACACATTTCCACCACACTCTCCATCAAAAAAGTAGACAAAAAGAAAATAAAAAAATCTTTGAGAACATCGGATCAAGTGTAAAATAGAAGATTATTTAATTTTTTTATTCGGGCAAAAGTATTTCAGAAAAAAAGAAGCAAGCAACCTCTTGCAAGAAAAGAATTCACAACAATAATAAGAAAAAAAATCACGAAGTTTCTACGAAAACGACTTAAAAATTATAAAAATAATACAAGTTCAAACGAAATTACATAAAATTTAATGCAAAATACAAGTGAAAAAGCTAAAAATTATTAAATTTATTATAGATTATAAGGTAATCAAACATAAAATCATTAAATGAAAAGTGAAAATTTCACGAGAGTTGGATGATTTAAAAAAAAAGCAGCAGCAGAAGTGAAAAAAACACATACAGGGTGTCTAAGGCCTATTAAATCGTTGGTATTGTGTATATTTTGTATAGAAAAAACAGACGAGTCATACTTTGTGCAATTTTTAAGCACGATTGTGTAATACAATAAATAATAAATAGAAATTAGTGAAGTGTAAATATTTAACAATAAAATTCGAAATGAAAGTTTTGCAAGGCAGTTAATCTGATAAGAATTGAAATTTTATATGAAAATAATACATATTATTGGAAAAATCAATTTTCTAATTGTTTGCCAACTTTTCTTTTCTAAATTTTTTTTGTGTGTTGTTTCATTTTTCAGCTAACACATAAAAAAACAAAAGCAAATCCTTAAAAACGGGTTAAGTTAATTACAACAAAATGAATACTTTCGTCAAAAACTACCGGAAAAGTGGTATTTCCACACACATGGTTCTGCCCTCAAAGAAATGTGAGTACATTACCAAATGAAAATATTTGTTTATTTTATTGCAATAAGTCTAAAAATCTTACTTTTTGGTGTAAAAGAAAATTTTCCATTGTAAGAAAATAAAAAAAAGGAAAAAACAACAACATAACATCTTCGTGTTTGACGAGAACAAAAAAAATAAGAATGACGTGTGTGTGAGAGTTTGTTGTTTTGTTATTGTTTTTTTTTGTCATAATATTACGAATGTCAAAAGAGTTGCCAGACCCTATACCGGTTTAGAGACCGGTCTGCCAAATTACATGTAAACTTTACATTTAAATTGTAAAGTTCTAAATAAATTTTTAAAATTAAAGTATATTAATTAATTATTAAGAATAGTTGTTGCAAACATCTGTTATTTGTTTTTCTTTTTTTGCCTGTTATTCTTCTGTTTTTGTTGTTCTTCTGTCTAATTCGAATATACAATTTGTCAAGTCTAAAAATTAGCGCTTATCAAATTAAGTTTTTTTATGCTTATTCATTTGTTATTTAGTTTTTTTTAAAGATTTTCTTTTTTTAAATTTGATAATAATTTGGTTTGTGTTAGTATTTCTTATGATTTAAACGTTTGTGCATTTTCAATTGTTCAATTAAAATTCTTGTTAATGTTAGTTATTTGAATATCTTTTGAAAGGAACTGGAACGGAACTGGAACTGAACTGGAACTAAATTAGAACTGAACTAGAACTGAACTAGAGCTGAACTAGAACTGAACAAGAACTGAACTAGAACTGAACTAGAACTGAACTAGAACTGAACTAGAACTGAACTAGAACTGA
>NC_060954.1:8473945-8478141 GCF_022045245.1 Lucilia cuprina
TGTTCTAGTTCTGTTCTAGTTCTGTTCTAGTTCTGTTCTAGTTCTGTTCTAGTTCTGTTCTAGTTCTGTTCTAGTTCAGTTCTAGTTCAGTTCTAGTACAGTTCTAGTCCAGTTCTAGTTCTGTTCTAGTTCTGTTCTAGTTCTGTTCTAGTTTTGTTCTAGTTCTGTTCTAGTTCTGTTATAGTTCTGTTATAGTTCTGTTTAAGTTCTTTTCTAGTTCTATTTGATTTAATCTTTGATTATAATTCTTTCTAGTTTATTTCAAAACTTACCTTAAGCACTTCATCCACAGATATGGCACCATCTTTGTCAGCATCCAATTTACTTAAAACATTTTCAATTTGTTTAAGTCTTGACTCATCTGACGTTTGTTTCAACTGAAAAACAATAACTTATTATTTTCATAAATTCTCATTAAAATCAAACTTCCACTCACTTTCTTAATAGTCTGCACCAATTCATCGATTTGCACAATATCCTGTTGACGACGTTTGGCTTCCTCTTGCTCCTTGGTCAGCTCCTCCCCAATAAGATCCTGAGCCTTAACCTTGTTTTGTTTTTCTTCCAAATCCGTTAGCACCTTGTCCAATTGACCAATCATGCTATTAACCTTTTTGAATAGCATTTTGGCGGCACGACTTTCATGGACGGGCTCCTGTACAACTTGACGCACTTCACGTAGTTCTTCAACATCTTCTTTGTATTCTTCCAGTTCAGTTTTGAGATCTTTGATGGTTTCCTTTTCGACGACCATTTTCTTATCGGTGGAGAGAGTTTTCAAGGCTTCCGATAAGAGTTCTACATCCTTGGAGGAAATAGATTTCTCTTCTTCATCCTTAGCCTTAGCGGTTTCAGCCACCTTAGCGGTTTGGGCTTCAGTGAGAACAGTTGAGACAATGGGTTTTACTCTTTCCAATGGTGGTACTTGATCTGTTACATCCTTGGCGCGATCTATAAGCTCAGCACTGACATCTTCAATAAGTTTAGCCTTGTCGAGCATTTCTTCCTTTTGGGCGTTAGCTTTGGCTTCTTGTCTTTCTTCTTCGCGTTCTTCTTGGATTTTGCGCACTTCCTCTTTGATAATTTCCAGTTTGACTTTGTTATCGATTTTGCCTTCACGTTCACCAATGGCGGCCTTAGTTTGATTGGCCAACGAATCGGGTAATACTCTAAGGGTTTCCTTAAGCTTATCGGTGGTAATGGAATCATCCGAAATAGATATTGCTCTCGAGAGCAAAAGCAAAGTGGGAGGTACTTTTTCATTTAGCGATAAGTCAATCCATTCTTGCAATTGTTTTTGCATACGTTCCTTAGTTAGGCCATAGGCACGCATGCCGCGAGCCTTGCAAGCCTGTTGTAATTCCCATAAATCCAGGGAATTAACACCCTCACGTTCTATGACACGATCATCTGCAGCCAACGACCGTAATTTCAAACGTAATTGGAATCTTAATAGATTCGATGTACCCACTGTATTCAACTCTAGAACCCTACACAAGGCTGACAACTGCTCACCGCTGAGAGAATCCAATGTGATTTCATCTTCAAAGCGTTTGGCAAACTTTATAATGTCATCATTGGATACCTGCTCATTGGGATCCCTGATCTTTTGAAAGAATAATTCAAACTGTTTGGCTTCCTCACTCTTGTGCTCCTTATGCTGCACGGTCATTTCATCCAAAGTCTTTTGCAAGAATTTGGCCATTTCCAAACGCACTTGCAAAGCCTGTTTTAGTTTATCCTCCCTTTCCTTGCTAGTTTGGAATGTCGATGGCAACATGCCGGGGAAAAATTTTATAAACAAAGGCAGAGCCAATTCCATAAAAGGAACTATAATAAATACCGAGAATGGTATCAAGCGGAACACATCAGAAGTGGTGCGCACCAAAAGCTTATTTTCTCTTCTGGTCAAAGTTTTGCCATTCAGCACACGCCACAGCAATTTGCGACAAATATTGATATCGATAAATAGCAAACGGAAACCATGATAATAATGTACAATCTCTTCCCAAATGCGGGTCTTTAAAGGTTTCTTAATGGCAACCGGTTTTGGGGTGGCCTCCACCATTTTATTATCACTTGCAGCTGCTGTCGCAGCGGTGGCTTCTTTAAGTATTTCTTCAACTTTTTCCTTTTGTTTATTTTTCATATTTTGTACGGTTACCTCAACTTTAGAGGAAGGTTGTTCGTAAAGGCCTTGACCCAAACGGAAATACCGACTACTGTGATAACTGTATGGTAAAGGCACCGATGTTAGGTGGCGTGGATTTTGCTGTAAAGTGTGATAATCATGACGGGCTGCCACGGTAACAGCCGGTAGATATTGATGATGTGATAGTAGTGTATGTCGACTGACATAGCTGTGAGGTCCATGTGGATCAAGTCGATATTTAAGCGCAAAATATGAACGATAATGTGCAGTGGAATCTGAAAGATTTCATAAAAGAGTTGATATTATTGAAAAGATGATTCAATTTGTTTTTCAAGAAGTGATTACTTATAAATATTATTCATATATAACATTTATATTTTAGTACGCTGTTGTGTTTTGCTCTGGTTCTGTTGTAGTTCTGTTCTAGTTCTATTCTAGTTCTGTTCTAGTTCTGTTCTAGTTCTGTTCTAGTTCTGTTCTAGTTCTGTTCTAGTTCTGTTCTAGTTCTGTTCTGTTCTAGTTCTGTTCTAGTTCTGTTCTAGTTCTGTTCTAGTTCTGTTTTAGTTCTGTTCTAGTTCTGTTCTAGTTCTGTTCTAGTTCTGTTCTAGTTCTGTTCTAGTTCTGTTCTAGTTCTGTTCTATGTCTGTTCTAGTTCTTTTATAATTCTGTTCTAGTTCGGTTATAGATCTGTTCTAGTTTTGTCCTTTTTCTTTTCTACTTCAGACTTTGCACTCAACTAGTCTTCATCTTATTTTCCTTTTTAATGTTTACTATTAAAACTTTCTTAAAAATGTCTGACTAATTTATTTTTTATTCATAATTTTTCAAAAATAACTAATCTTTATTATTTTTACTTCAATATTAAATTATCAAATGGTGTTGATATGATATATTTACTTTAAGATTAAAAAAGATTAAGACGTCTGTCTACATAAGCCAAGTATTAAAATAGTAAATAATAAAAGTGTTAATTTGTTTGAGTTAATAAATAAAGTAAATAAAAAGAAAACGATATAATAAACAATATTATAAAATGAAAAACTTATATATTTAATTAATAACATAATAGCAAAAGAAAACAAATTAAATGTACTTTTACCTTAAATATAAGCAATTATACAAAAAAAAACAAAAAAGAGACGTCAATATGTCTAACCAAGTCTAATTGTTGAAAAGAAAATTAATAACAAAAATTGTCCTATTTATTATTTAAATACTGTATTTAATATAATAATTTATTATACAATTTGGCAATTTTTTCTTAAACAAATTGTTTGAAATAGAAAATATTAAAATAAATATTTTAAATAGAAAATGTGCACAATTTTTATAAATGTTTTCAATTATTGTTTTTCCACCACAAAATTGAATATTGCGTCATGTTTGAAAATAGGTTAAAGAGAATTATTAAACAAAATCTTAAAATAATTACAAATGTCGCAAAATTTTATGTTTGAAATTTGTTAAAAACAAATTTCATTATAATTATGGAATCATTTAGTATTTATCTTAAATTATTGCTATTAATAATAATAAATAATGTTTTCTTTTTCGTAAGTGTTTAAATACAAAATAGTGCATTAACCTAATTTTCAAATAATTTCACCTTCGTTCAGATCAAGTTTAATTAAAAAAAACACATTCATGAGCTGTTGCCAAAAAAATTAAGAAGGAAAATGTGAAACACAACGTAATTCAGTGCAAAAATTTCACAATCAATTGTGTATTAACAATCTCTTTGTTAAGATATTTTTTTGGGGAAAGTGTATGTCTAAAATTAATGACTTTTGTATTCCCTATAGATTTACAAAGAATAACAATAAGAGGTAGAGTTTAATTGCTGCAACGAAAAAACAAAAGAATTAAAAACGGACAAAGGGGGCTTTGAAAACAACTAAAGAAATGTAGTTAATTTCTAGTTCTAGTTCAGTTATAGTTCAATTCTATTTCAGTTCTAGTTCAGTTCTAGTTCCGTTCTAGTTCAGTTCTAGTTCAGTTCTAGTTCAGTTCTAGTTCAGTTCTAGTTCAGTTCTAGTTCAGTTCT
>NC_060954.1:8478241-8487540 GCF_022045245.1 Lucilia cuprina
TAGAACTGAACTAGAACTGAACTAGAACTCAACTAGAACTGAACTAGAACTGAACTAGAACTGAACTAGAACTGAACTAGAACTGAACTAGAACTGAATTAGAACTGAGCTACAACTGATCTAGAACTGAACTAGAATTGAACTAAAACTGAACAAGAACTGAACTAGAACTGATCTAGAACTTAACTAAAACTGAACTAGACTGTAGCTAATGTTATAATGTTTCTTCAAGTCACACCTAAAATTCCTTTTATTCTCTTTCTCCTAAAGGTCGTCGAAGCTATTGGCCGTGAAAATGTAAAACTAAATGAAAAACAATTGGAAGAATTGATTATTCTCCTGGAAAAGGAAGAAATCATAGAAGCCGAAGAGAAAATTGAAAAGGCTATTGCCAAAAGTATAAAAGAAGCTGAAGAAGCTAAAAAAGTAGCAGAACAAATGCAAGTAAATGAGAGCAGTAGCAAACAACAGAAAGTAACGAGTACCATCTACACAGAAGATCTTAAAGATTGTGCTAAGGTCATTAAAGAAAATGCACTCAATCTAGATGAAATCGATAAGAAAAATGTGCTTAAAACAGAGGTAATATAGATTAGTCTAAATTTAAGTTCATAATGTGTTTAATATTTGGATTTAAATTACTTTTAGCCTGCGGCCAACACCAAACAGGAAAGTGTACTCTTAGAGGCAGCTGAGAAACAAAAGGATAAAATTTTACCTAAAACGGATATTATGCCACCCACAACACCACCACCCAGCACATTACCACCCAACACCAAAACAAATCAAGTCAATACTAAAGATAAAATGATATGACTTGATAAAGCCGATGTTTCCCCTTCTACTACTTCTACTAAGCTTAAGAATAAACCTAATGAATAAATCCTTTTGTTTGATATAATGACAATAATTGAAATTTCCTAATAGTTTTGCAAAATAAATTGTCTGTAAACAAGATTTATGCTAACATTTTTATATGTGATCTTCTATAAAAGATCTTTGGCGTTTCGGCGATTTATTAAAAACTAAAACAAACCGCGTGTTATACATTACTTCAACAGTTGGCTTTTAAACTGTTTTCTTTTTGTCATGTCATTGTGTTAAGTTTATATATATATATTTTTTCTAGTAATTTCCTTTTTTATTTTTTTATAATAAATAAAAAAAAACATCTTAATTGTACCTTTACAAATAATTTTATATAAAAACGAAAAGATTAATATTTCGTTTCTAAAGATAAATTCTAATAAATCAATTTTAAAAATGATTTTGAAAATAGCTTTTTGTTTTTTTTTTCAATTTTAAAACTTTTCCAAATTGTTTAAAAACCTTCAAAATTATCAACTGTTTCAGAAAGTTTTCAAAGAAATCCTGTAAATTTGCACTGAAATGAAAAGATTGAAAATAAATTCGATTCAAAAAAAAATAATTTTAATTTTAGTTTCCAAAAAAACAAGATTCTTTCTAATCTCTTTCTAAAACACACCCTTGTTTTGTAAACATTTTATATTTTTATTTAACAAAACCCCCCATTAAATTAATGATTGAAACTGAGGCTGTTTTACTATAATAAAATTTTTGTTTTCAATTTATTTCATTTCTAAAAAAAAAATAAAAATTTTATTTAAATATTTTATGTAGTTTTTGCTCTTCTTCTAAATTTCAAAATTATCATGAATTAAAAAAGAAAAACATTTATGTAAAGAATTTGCACAAAATCTAAAGTAAAAAAAAAAATATTGTATAAATTATTAAATATGTGAAGTAATTAGTAAATAAAGATATTTTTATATTAACAATAAATAAACCACTAAAAACAAATAAAACGAAATATTATTATTGATAAATAACTAATGTGTGTGTGTTAAATACTTAAAAAAACGGCAAATATATGCAAAAAAAAAACCTAATAAAGTATTGTTTAATAATTTATTAATAATAAATGAAATTAAACGAGTATTTGGCCAATTAAATATTTGGTGAAAATAAAATGTTGTTTTAATTCAAGATCAACGATTTTTGGGGGGTACAGAACTAGCAAAACAGAAAAGAACATTACAGGACAACACTAGAACAATTAGAACAAAACTAGAACAGAACTAGAACTAGAACAGAACTAGAACAGAACTAAAACAGAACTAGAACAGAACTAGAACAGATCTAGAACAGAACTAGAACAGAACTAGAACAGAACTAGAACAGAACTAGAACAGAACTAGAACAGAACTAGAACAGAACTAGAACAGAACTAGAACAGAACTAGAACACAACTAGAAAACAACTAGAACACAACTAGAACTCAATTGGAATATAACCAGATCCCAATAGAACTAGAACTCAACTAACATCTGGAACTTAACTGGAACTAGTTCTGTTCTTAACTTAACTAGAACACAACCAGAACTCAACTGGAATGAAAGCAGAACTCAGCTTTAACAGATGCAGAACCCAACGGAACTAGAACTCAACTAAACTCTATTAAAGCTCAACTAGATCTCAAGTAGAAATCAAATGGAATTGAACCAGAACTCATTCACCTATAACTTAACAAAAACTCAATTGTCCGATTAATTTTGTCATAAACTGTTTAACCTATTGTCTGTACAATAAACATTATATGCCCAGTGGGTAAAATTTTGTAGAATTTTCTCTAGTTATTTAATTATAACTAAATTACAAAATTAAATGAAATTGTCTCCAGCTACTAGTTCATATATACAATTACTCATACATACATGCACATATGAATAAGTATTTACATAGATATTAAACAAATATTATCTACTTCATTTCATTTGTGCAATAAATATAATAGAGATGTAGTTATTTATAAAGATATATATTCTTTGCAAGAATATACGATATACATACATATTTATGTATATATTGTATATAATATAATATTTAACTTTAGATATTATCATACGTAGTCATCAACTTAGTTAGATTCACACACACGCACACGTACACTCCCACAAACATGAATATTTCATAAACAATTTACACACATTGATTATATTTAAACGATAAACCCAGTGGTACTAATGATCATTTGTATACAAAATTAGTTACAACTGATTACCCAATTGATAACTGGGGTATAGTTAAAATAGTAATTAACTCGACATAAGCTATTTGTCTTTTTGTGTAACAAATCAGACAAATAATTCTGTTTACAAATCGTATACATTCGACACATTTAAAACTACAGGGAATTGTATAATTAAGAATCCGTATACAAATATGTATATCACGATGACCCTGTATGAATGTAAAAACTTCTTTTTTTTGTTCCTGTTCTTCATTGCAGTTTATGAATACTAAATAAAATATTTTCTAACACTTTCTGCAAAATTCTTCAAACATTTTAAATAAATAAGAATTTTTAATGAAATTTTATAAAAACAATTTAATTATGAAAATAGTATTTTTAATAAATATTAAAAGCAATTACATTACATTTCATACAAATTTGTAATTTTTATAAAGACACCTTAAATCGACAACAACAGATACTTGTTTTTTTTTTGCTGAAAGAAATTTAATTTTCCAACACTTAAGAGTTTATTGACTTTGTGCAGCAGAGTTATTTTTGCTGCTTCCTATCGTGGCTGGCTAATTGACTGGAGTGTCTGAAGTATTATAATCTTTATGTCTTAAGGAGTAGACACAATATCATTTTATTTAAATTTTACATATTTTTTGTAATTTATAAAGCAAATAATACATAAGTTAAAGAAATAAGAAAAATATTGACTTTCTAGCAGCTAATTAAAATTGAAGTATGCAAATTACAAACATTAATCGTCTGGAAAAACACTTGTAAAAATAAAAACTGTTCATTATCTAACACGACTTGAACAGAACAAAACAGAACTAGAACTAGAATAAAAATAGAACAGAACAAGAACAGAATTAGAACAGAACTAGAACAGAACTAGAACGGAACTTGAACAGAACTAGAACAGAACTAGAAAAGAACTAGAACAGAACAAGAACAGAACTAGAACAGAACTAGAACAGAACTAGAACAGAACTAGAACAGAACTAGAATAGAACTAGAACAGAACTAGAACAGAACTAGAACAGAACTAGAACAGAACTAGAACAGAACTAGAACAGAACTAGAACAGAACTAGAACAGAACTAGAACAGAACTAGAACAGAACTAGAACAGAACTAGAACAGAACTAGAACAGAACTAGAACAGAACTAGAACAGAACTAGAACAGAACTAGAACAGAACTAGAACAGAACTAGAACAGAACTAGAACAGAACTAGAACAGAACTAGAACAGAACTAGAACAGAACTAGAACAGAACTAGAACAGAACTAGAACAGAACTAGAACAGAACTAGAACAGAACTAGAACAGAACTAGAACAGAACTAGAACAGAACTAGAACAGAACTAGAACAAAACTAGAACAGAACTAGAACAGAACAGAACAGAACTAGAACAGAACAGAACAGAACAGAACAGAACTAGAACAGAACAAGAACAGAACTAGAACAGAACTAGAACAGAACGAGAACAGAACTAGAACAGAACTAGAACAGAACTAGAACAGAACTAGAACAGAACTAGAACAGAACTAGAACAGAACTAGAACAGAACTAGAACAGAACTAGAACAGAACTAGAACAGAACTAGAACAGAACTAGAACAGAATAAGAACAGAACTAGAACAGAACTAGAACAGAACTAGAACAGAACTAGAACAGAACTAGAACAGAACTAGAACAGAACTAGAACAGAACTAGAACAGAACTAGAACAGAACTAGAACAGAACTAGAACAGAACTAGAACAGAACTAGAACAGAACTAGAACAGAACTAGAACAGAACTAGAACAGAACTAGAACAGAACTAGAACAGAACTAGAACAGAACTAGAACAGAACTAGAACAGAACTAGAACAGAAACTAGAACTGAACTAGAACAGAACTAGAACAGAACTAGAACAGAACTAGAACAGAACTAGAACAGAACTAGAACAGAACTAGAACAGAACTAGAACAGAACTAGACAGAACTAGAACAGAACTAGAACAGAACTAGAACAGAACTAGAACAGAACTAGAACAGAACTAGAACAGAACTAGAACAGAACTAGAACAGAACTAGAACAGAAACTAGAACAGAACTAGAACAGAACTAGAACAGAACTAGAACAGAACTAGAACAGAACTAGAACAGAACTAGAACAGAACTAGAACAGAACTAGAACAGAACTAGAACAGAACTAGAACAGAACTAGAACAGAACTAGAACAGAACTAGAACAGAACTAGAACAGAACTAGAACAGAACTAGAACAGAACTAGAACAGAACTAGAACAGAACTAGAACAGAACTAGAACAGAACTAGAACAGAACTAGAACAGAACTAGAACAGAACTAGAACAGAACTAGAACAGAACTAGAACAGAACTAGAACAGAACTAGAACAGAACTAGAACAGAACTAGAACAGAACTAGAACAGAACTAGAACAGAACTAGAACAGAACTAGAACAGAACTAGAACAGAACTAGAACAGAACTAGAACAGAACTAGAACAGAACTAGAACAGAACTAGAACAGAACTAGAACAGAACTAGAACAGAACTAGAACAGAACTAAAACAGAACTAGAACAGAACTAGAACAGAACTAGAACAGAACTAGAACAGAACTAGAACAGAACTAGAACAGAACTAGAACAGAACTAGAACAGAACTAGAACAGAACTAGAACAGAACTAGAACAGAACTAGAACAGAACTAGAACAGAACTAGAACAGAACTAGAACAGAACTAGAACAGAACTAGAACAGAACTAGAACAGAACTAGAACAGAACTAGAACAGAACTAGAACAGAACTAGAACAGAACTAGAACAGAACTAGAACAGAACTAGAACAGAACTAGAACAGAACTCTAGTCTATAGTCTAGTCTATAGTCTAGTCTATAGTCTAGTCTATGGTCTAGTCTATAGTCTAGTCTATAGTCTAGTCTATAGTCTAGTCTATAGTCTACTCTATAGTTGATAGTTTAGTTGATAGTACAGTGTTTTTTTAAGTCTATAGTTAAATGTATAGGGTGCAGAATCCACCATTTCCTTGTGAACCCACTATAAAAAAAGCTTTTTAATGTGACCAGTCATTATCATAAATTTTGGATTGTTTATTTTGTTATTGATGATGATTATTATTATCACTCAATATCTTCTATTGAAGCAATAGATAAAATTCTTTATGTTAATAGTAAAGAAAAAAATTCCACATAAATGTTCAAGCAGACAGCAGGGATCTAGGGATTGATAGAAACGAATGTGTGTATGTATTTACATAAAAATTGCTGTATCAGCTTTTATGTACATATGTTTGTGTAAATTTGTGTAAGTAAGGAAATCTTATATTTTCCATATTTAAATTTTATGTTTTTATTTTCTTTCCTCCCAGCAATTGTCACTAGAAATGTTAGTGGTTTTCTAGGAATAAAATTGGGGTTGGGGATATGTTGAAAGCAGGAAAAGATGAAATCAAAATAACAAAATATAAATTTTCTTTAAATACATACTAGGAAGGAGACATTGCCTAAGGGTGTCCCTGCCCCATGGCAATTGGTTTGTTATTAAATTTATTAAAAATTTTACTAAAGTTAGTATAAAATGGGAAATTATTAAAAAAATAATAAAATATTTTCTAATCCTATATCTAATTCTGTAAAGGACACCCTTATAAATGTTTTGTTATGGTGATTGGGAACAAACATGGAGGTCTGATTCTGTATAAATATTATATTATATTTTTGCTTTTATTTCACATACATTTGATATGATTTGAATTTGAATATTTGATTTTTAACATATTGATAACATAACAAATAACATCGATTGTTAATATTGTGAAAAAAAAAACACACAAAAAGACTTTAAAAGTTACAAGGAAAACTTAACTTGATTTCAAGAAGTAAAATTTGTAATAAAAAACCAAAATAATGTTTTAGGCGTATGATTGATATTATGAAAATTTTTAATTTATAACACTCATACGCCTAGGTGGTTTCTATAGAAAAACTATTAAACTATCATAAAAATACCATTGTTTCTAATGGTGCATTATTAATGTGCCATATATTGAACCAGCTATTGGTCAGATTTTCTAGAAATCTGTTACATAGATTCACACAAATTACTCCTTTAGTAAATCTATTTAAATTGAATTATTAAATTTTTACTAACATTCTCTTAACACTCGTATGTCTATTTAAATTATTTCCTCTTAATAACTAAACAAATTATTGAAATCATATTAATTTTGTTTAAAAATTCATTGAATATTATTTGCATATAAAGTAAAGTATTCAAATTACACACGCATATTATTTACTAATTATAGACGTACAATGTATGTAAGTATTATATACAAAAGTGATCTGTTATCTTTTGCTAATAATTATTATATTAAATAAATGTCTTAATATTATTATAACAATAATATTGATTTATTGATGTTCTAATGAAATTAAACACTAAATCAAAAATCAGGCAAATTGCAGACAGGAAAGTAGTGATTACAACAGTCGAGAACATAAGTAGATTAGAAGTACAAAAATAGAACAAAACTAGAACATAACTAGAACAGAACTAGAACAGAACTAGAACAAAACTAGAACAGAACTAGAACATAACTAGAACAGAACTAGAACAGAACTAGAACAGAACTAGAACAGAACTAGAACAGAACTAGAACAGAACTAGAACAGAACTAGAACAGAACTAGAACGGAACTAGAACAGAACAAGAACGGAATTAGAACAGAACTAGAACAGAACTAGAACAGAACTAGAACAGAACTAGAACAGAACTAGAACAGAACTAGAACAGAACTGGAACAGAACTGGAACAGAACTAGAACAGAACTAGAACAGAACTAGAACAGAACTAGAACAGAACTAGAACAGAACTAGAACTGAACTGGAACTGAACTAAAACTTGATATGTTTAACATAATATTTACTTTTTTAATTATACCAAATTAAATTGTTTTTACCCCAAAAATGTTAAAAAGCATTTTATAACTTTAATTATATTGTCTTAAATAACATTCTGTTTTTAACATTATTTTCAATACAATCAAATTTCAAAAGTCGTTCTTCTGTTTTTAAAGCAGTGTTTACATAAATTGTGTTTAAAAAAGCCAAAAACCCTTAATGAATGTTCATATACCTCTACAAAAAAGTTTATTATAAAAATTATGTTTATTTAAACCAAACGCTGGTAACAACTGGAATTAAGTATTTACCTAATAAAGGGTTTTCAAATTTCATTATGTTGTTTTTTTTGAAAATATTTTAATTAACTCTTTTTTATTTAGGCGCGATTTTTATCATTAGCATTAGCGTCCTTTAGTTAGGCCAACTGAAGAAAAAAAAAAAAAACAAAAAATTATTTTCATAAGCAGTATTTTATTTTATAAACATTAATCTTTTATAATTAGCATTAACCTAATTATGGCGTTGAAATCAACAAATAACAGGCATAACTGTTAATGAAGTAGCCCCTTCCATATTTTTAACATAAAAAACCCTCTAAAATGTCTGGCATGATAAAATGGTGAAACAAAACATCAGTTAACAAGAAAAGTTTAAAACAAGTTCGAGTGTTATGTACAGGATATAAAGAATTTGTTATACACCTTTCATATTTTAGTTAAATAAAAAATTTAAAATTTTTAACGCTCATCAAAAACCAAACAGAAAATTACATGATTTTTAAAACATTTGATTGTTATATGAAATGGCACACAATAGGTAACTAAACACGTGGATAAAATGTTGGCCACAGGGTTAAATTTTGCCACATATTGCAGCGAAAAACGACTAGTAGGAAAAGGTAAATAATGTCTCAAGCTTGAGTGACGATTATGATTTTGTTATTTTTTTGCCATGAATATTAAATATTATTTAACGGAAAAGGTTTTATCACAACGGCAGGAAAGGACAAACATAGTTACGATACAAAATGTTTTTTAAAGATCAATGTTTTAGCGTATGATTGTTATTTATTCCACAGCTATTAAAAATATCAATCATACGCCATGTGATTCTGTAATTCAGCTTTCGTTTAGTTTGGGTACAATTTAAGTTAAATTTTTTACAGTTCTAGTTCAGTTCTAGATCAGTTCTAGTTCAGTTCTAGTTCAGTTTTAGTTCAGTTCTAGTTCAGTTCTAGTTCAGTTCTAGTTCAGTTCTAGTTCTAGTTCTAGTTCTAGTTCTAGTTCAGTTCTAGTTCAGTTCTAGTTCAGTTCTAGTTCA